>NW_026112193.1:160000-196283 GCF_024679095.1 Eriocheir sinensis | reverse complement strand
GAGTTAACAGTTTGGGCAAATATTAAAAGCGCTTTCGATATAACTTAAATTGTGACCATAAATTGAATTGTATAAAAATTGTGCATGGAAATTAGATACTGCTGTGTTAGATGCCTCCAACACTGGGAGTTCGTTCCCACAGGGTCTTGAAAACGCCTCAAAGACCAATCGCTTGTCCTGAGCCTCGGTCACGAGAGAGACTTTCACAACCCGGCGCTTTTCAGCTATTGACCTCGAAGTTTTGTCCCATAGAACGGGGCCGGCGTAGTCACACAGAGCAGAGCTGGCAAGGGAGGAGAGGGACCAGCAATTCGTTCCCACTTTCCGAAACGTCTAACCCAACTCTGCGACCCTTTCGAGGCCTGGCTAGTGGCACCTGTCACCAGGTGTTCTCCACCAACTCTAGAGAGTATCAGACGCAACTTCCTGAGAGACCAAAAAGCTGAAATATTCCTTGAATATAAGAAAAACCCTCAGAAACTCCACCTAGAAGCCGGGAGGTACAACCTCAAATGGCCCACGGAAGACATCTCTTTCAGGAGAAAACAAGAACCAGCTGTTATGCAGAATAGGGATGGGAGTACCGTCGATAGAGGGGAGGGACGGGGAGCTCTCAGCGACAACTGGTTCCCAGGGAGGCTTTTTAGTGTAGAGGTCGCCACACTCCTCTACACCGCAGGCCTAAATAATTAGGCACGGTCAAGCTGACTAGGACCCTGGAACTCCAGCCATTGTCTCATAAAGAGATCCTCTGCCTGCAGTCCAATCCATACTCCCACTTTGCCCCCCTTATTGACAGTCAACAGTACGGCAACATGAAGACCTCCTCCAGCCTTATCAGCCTCCTTGATTTTGCCTACAAGAACCTCGAACAACGGAAAACATCAGTCGCCCTTGCATTCATAGACTTCAGAAAAGCTTTTGATCTCGTCCACCACGCCACTGTCATCAACAAGGCAATTAACCTCGGGCTTCATCCAAGCTTAGTGTCCTGGCTGGCCGACTTCCTCTCCCAACGCAGTCAGGTAGTGAGGTATCAGGGAGTGGCCTCTCCCCCTCAGCACCTCACCTGCGGAGTGCCTCAAGGGACCAAGGTCGGCCCGCTTATCTTCCTGATATTGATCAACAGCGCACTGACCCACACCCCCAACCGCTGGAAGTATGTAGACGACACCACACTAGGAGTCACCATCAACAACGACAACCCTGACTACAGTCAACTCCAAGACCTCCTACACAGCCTTCAATCATGGACAACAGACAACTACGTCACCATCAACGACAACAAAACCACAGTCATGCACATCAACACCTCCTCAGCCCCCGTCACCCCTCCTGCACTCTTCTTAAATGACACTCCTCCTCAGGTAGTCCAATCTACTAAGCTACTTGGAGTCACGATAGACAACAAGCTCACATGGAAGGACCACACCACCCAACTCATCAAATCCGCCACCTACAAACTGTACCTCCTGCGGCGGCTCAAGACGCTGGGGACTCCCGGACGTGAGTTGGCGAGTGTGTACAGCACATTCATACTCCCGCAGCTCACGTACGCGTCCCCAGCATGGTCCAACTCCCTCAACCTCACGCAGCGCTACCAACTGGAGCGCGTTCAAAAACGGGCATGCAAAATCATCCTGGGCCCCAACTACACCAACTACCAAGACGCCCTCGATATCCTCACCCTCACCACTCTTCAAGTACGTCATTCAGCCCTGCTGCAACGCTGTGCGACCGGTCTGCTCTACCACCCCAGACACCGGAATCTACTCCCGCCTGCAGTCTCCCGTCCTAGCCAGTCCGTGAGGCACGCCAACAGACTGGCTCCAATACGGGCACGGACGGACCGCTACAAGAACAGCGCCGTGCCCGCGATGGTCAGGCTAATCAACAACATGTAAACCCCTCGACAACAGAAGCTGTAAATATCAGTATTTTCATTATTATCATTATTATTATTACTATTATTGTTACTATTATTATCACTATTATTATTATCATTATTATTACTATTATTTTGCCCATGTAAAGTTTGTAAATTTTCAGCTCTAGGGCTGCAATCCTTCCTCTCAATAAACCGTTTTATTATTATTATTATTATTATTATTATTATTATTATTATTATTATTATTATTATTATTATTATTACGTATGGAAATCTCTCTTATTAAAAAAAAAAAATGTTAGGATAAATATTCCAGTTTTCCTTTCTTTTTTCATATAAATGGTTCTGGGAAACACGTTCATGCAATATTCATCTCAGGAACATAAATTAAGTGAGATTATATTATCCGACCTTGCTGAAAAATAACCGTTTAATTTATGTACGAACTCTCCGGGAACGGTTACTTCATTTATGGCTAACTCCAAATTAAGAAAAAATGTTTGATTATTTAAGCTATGTACCGCTTGACATGTGTACTTTCTCTAAATTATGTTCATGAAGAAAAAAACGTATCAATTATGTAAATATCAAGAGCGATTATAAGTGTGAGTGTGGGATGTGTGTGGATGGGGGGGGTGGGGGGGTGGGGGGGTTGAGGGTGAGTGGGTGACATTTAAAGATAGGAAGAAAGAAAACGAAAGAAAGATAGAAAAAAAAAAAAAGATAAATTGAGTGGAAGAGATTCAGTGTCACCAGTAAATACTTTCTTTTCACATTGTTTCCATCAGCTGGCGTAAAATTATCCACACATTTTTTTCATATCTTGTCATCTTTATGTTACAATGTTTTTTTCTCGCTGTTTCAAACACAGTAAATTGATATATCCTTGCAAGCTCAATATTTCAACTGGAAACTTCATATCTCTTCTCTTGTTAAATCAGCTTCCTCGAGGTTGGGCGTTCTGTATCGTCTCCGCCAGATCTTCTCCCCCGCACAGTTGCTATCCATAGGGGCCTTGTCCGCCCTCGTATGAAGTATGCACCTCACGTGTGGGGGGGCTCCACTCACACAGCTCTTCTGGACAGAGTGGAGTCTAAGGGTCTTCGTCTCATCAGCTCTCCTCCTACTGATAACCTTCTACCTCTTAAATTCCGCCGCGATGTTGCTTCTCTTTCTATCTTCTATCGATATTCCCACGCTGACTGCTCTTCTGAACTTGTTAACTGCATACCTCCCCCCCTCCCGCGGCCCCGCTGCACACGACTTTCTACTCATGCTCATCCCTACACTGTCCAAACCCCTTATGCAAGAGTTAACCAGCATCTTCACTCTTTCATCCCTCACGCTGGTAAACTCTGGAACAACCTTCCTTCATCTGTATTTCCTCCTGCCTACGACTTGATCTCTTTCAAGAGGAGGGTGTCAGGACACCTCTCCTCCCGAAATTGACCTTGCTTTTGGCCACCTCTTTTAATTCTTTTTTGGGAGCAGCGAGTAGCGGGCTTTTTTTATTATTGTTTTTTTTTTTTTTGTGCCCTTGAGCTGTCTCCTTTGTTGAAAAAAAAATACCGCCTACACTGTTAGCTTTTTCTTCTTAACGACCCAGTCCTCCATACACCCCTATGTTTACCTGGAGATTCTTAACATCGACATCCTCGCCTGTAAACACCATCATGCTTTCCTCTTTTATATCGCCGTGCTTGGCAGACTATATTTTTTTCGTTTTTCCTTTGTCATTTAGTTTTCTTGCTTTCTTTGCTGTAAAAAGAATATCAACTTTATTTTCATGGTTTTTTTTTTTATGTGAACACCTTTTTTTTTTTTTTTTTACGTCTCCGCCTATTACGCTGGTAGGCTTGCTTGAGGGGCCTGGATGTTATTCAGCCCCAACCCGTCATGGCGCAGGCAAACGTTTATAGTGCCGCCATCTATAGCGCCGGCAGGCTATCTTGAGGGGCCTGGATGGTAGTCGGCCCCAGCCCATCATGGCGCAGGCAAGTGTTTATAGTGGCGCCATCTTCTCTTGTACATTACCCTAACATCAACACTCCTCTAAGCACCTCATCACATTTCCCTCGTTAGTATCTTCTCACATGTCAGGTAATTGTCCTTATTTCTGCTTTATTCACATTTCTTTTAATACTTTTTGTCACCCTAATATTTTAATCACTCTGCTTCACTCCATTTCTCAAACACAGTAATTTAACTTATAATATATCCTAACAAGCTCAGTATAAACACTTACGCGATCAACTTCTCTTTCACATCCCAGCCACATATATCTTTAGCTTTCATGTACCGGACACTGTCATCAACACACACTCCTGTAAACACCTGGCTAAACTTTAAAAATCACTTACTCACTCAGCAGGACACATTTGTCCCCTTGTGCGAGAAGCGAATTAACACTAATAAAAGTCCACCCTGGTTTAATAGCGAAATTAAACACTCAGTCAAGGAGAGAAAATTGTCTTACAGGTTAAAGAAAGACCAAAGCACGCCCGAAAACATTAGACTTTACAATGATGCCAGGCGACGAGTAAAAAGATTAGTGCATCAGGCAAAGCGTAGATATGAAGAAAATATTGCAGCCAACTGTAAAAATAATCCGAAATCCTTCTTCAGTTACATAAACAACAGAAAGGCGATCAGAAGTGGAATTGGACCTTTAACAAACAGCGACGGTGCACTAGTGACTGACAGCCAACACGTTGCAAACCTATTAAATAATTACTTTTCCTCGGTGTTTAATAATAACAGTCCTCCCACCACCACCACCAACACCAGTACTAATGTAAATCCTGAGCATGCATTGTCTAACTTTGAAATAAAACCCGATGAAGTCCTTAAAGCCCTCAAATCACTTAAAACAAATAAAAGTCCTGGACCTGATAAAGTATATCCAACTCTGCTGAAAGAAACAAAGAGCGAAATACTCTCCTCCCTCACAACCGTATTCAATATGTCCTTGCGACAAGGCATTGTCCCTTCAGATTGGAAAAAGGCTAACGTGACACCGATTTTAAGAAAGGAGACAAAAAGTACCAGGTAATTACAGGCCCATTAGTCTAACTTCGGTTGTAGGTAAGCTACTTGAGGGCATAATTAGAGACAAAATTGTGAGTTACCTTGAAAGCCACTCATTAATTGGAGACTCACAACATGGCTTCCGAAACAAAAGATCCTGCCTATCAAATCTATTAACCTCTTATAACGACCTCTTCACTGTTTATGACGTAACCAAATCACTGGACGTACTCTATCTTGATTTCCAGAAAGCGTTTGATAAAGTCCCGCATCATAAATTACTTTACAAATTAAAGCAAATAGGTATTGACGGTCAGGTAAACCAATGGATCGCGAATTGGTTGAGCAACAGACAACAAAGAGTAGTGATTGACGGATTTAACTCAGAGTGGGCGCCGGTCACTAGTGGCGTCCCTCAGGGCTCGGTTCTTGGCCCAGTGCTCTTCATTATTTACATCAACGACGTGGATGTTGGACTCAATAACCGCATTAGTAAATTTGCAGACGACACAAAGATTGGTAACTCGGTTCTCACTGACGAAGACAGGCAAAGCCTCCAAGAGGATTTGCACACAATTTCAGCTTGGTCGGATAGATGGGAGATGCCCTATAACGTAGACAAGTGCCAGGTCCTTCAAGTTGGAACGAGGAATAAGAAGTTTGATTACGAAATGCGCGGCGTTAAACTCAAAAGCGTTCAATGCGTCAAGGACTTGGGGGTCAAAATCGCGTCAAACCTCAAATTCTCACAGCAATGCATCGATGCAGCTAATAAAGCGAACAGAATGTTGGGCTTCATTAAAAGCAACTTTTTATTTAAGAATAAAGATGTAATACTCCCGCTCTACAACAGTTTAGTCAGACCCCACTTGGAATATGCGGTACACTTTTGGTCTCCCCACCATGCAAAGGATATTGCTAAATTAGAAGGTGTTCAGCGTCGGGCAACGAAAATGATCCCTTCCTTGCGCAACAAATCCTACGAAGAAAGGCTTTCTACCCTTAACATGTTCTCCCTTGAGAAACGTCGCCTCCGAGGAAAACTGATCGAATGTTTTAAAATACTTAATGGTTTCACGAATGTAGACAGATCAACATTGTTTATGATCGATGACACTTTGCGCACGAGGAACAATGGCGTAAAACTCAGATGTAGACAAGTAAATTCAGACTGCACCAAATTTTTCTTTACCAACGTTGTAGTGCGAGAAAGGAATAAGCTCCCATCATCAGTGGTCCAGTGTAACACGATTGACTCCTTCAAAAATAAGCTCGACCGTCACTTCCTTCAACTTAATATCAACTAGAGTAGAAATGCAACGTTTTGGAGTCTTTTGATTAATGTAAAATCACTTAGGTTTAAGGACAGACCACCAGGTCTGGACCATGGGGTCTGTGTGGTCTGATTTTCTATGTAAATCTATGTAAATCATCCTTCCCTCGACTGTACCGCCTGCCAGCTCAATTGAACACCACCGCACAGTTGTTCTCCACGCCTCCAGGCTCCCGTGGTTCATCATCTCGTTCCCTCGTTCTTCTTGCCTCCACCTGGACGCCGTATTATTAAAAGGACCAGCGGGACGCCTAAATTTTGCTGCTCAGGTGAAGAATTGCAAAACTGACAGCGCGATGGAAAAAAAAGGAGGGATAGGGGGTAGAGGTGGAGTTGAATGGTGAAAAGTGAGGAATGGGGGAGGAAATAGGAGGCGGTAGAGGGGAATGGGAAAAACACAGCGAGATGGGAAAAAAAAAGCGGTAGAAATGGGAGGAGGAGGAGGAGATGGTGGCGGGGACGGATAGGGACGAGGGCGGTACCGGAAAAGAAACGGATGGAAGGGGAAATGGGGAAAGAGGTGAAATAAAAGGGGGAAGTAAGTGGAGAGAAAGGGGATATTAGGAAAGAAAGAAACAAGGGGAATAAAGGATTTGGTAGTTTATGGAAGCGGAGGTAAAGGGAGAAGGGGAAGAAATTATGCTTTGAGGAGGAGGCGGAAGGAGGGAGGGAGGGGCTCTAAGCGATAATTATGAGAGGTGAGGAAATGAGGAAAAGAAGATAGCGTTGGACACCACATAACAGCCCATAAACATATAACGGTCCTCTCTCTCTCTCTCTCTCTCTCTCTCTCTCTCTCTCTCTCTCTCTCTCTCTCTCTCTCTCTCTCTCTCTCTCTCTCTCTCTCTCTCTCTCTCTCTCTCTCTCTCTCTCTCTCTCTCTCTCTCTCTCTCTCTCTCTCTCTCTCTCTCTCTCTCTCTAAATGGGGACTATCACTTATTTCTTGTATTATCGATCGGGTTTCTTCTTCCCTCAGGACTGTAATGCTCGACTGGAGGGAACATAAGCCTGCATTGACCGAAATTAATATCAGCGAAGTGCGTGCGTACCTGCAGTGAATAGATCCAAATAAATCTCCGGGCCCCGATAATTTATCTCCTCGCGTGTTAAGAGAATGTAGTCAACAGCTAGAATTACCCATAACGTTAATATTCAACAAGTCATTAGCACAGGCCAGTGTGCCTCTCGAGTGGAAAAAGGCCAATATTACCCCGATCTTTAAAAAAGGAGACAAAAAACTAGCCAGTAATTATCGTCCTATCAGCCTTACGTCTGTCCTAATTAAACTATTCGAAAAAATAGTCAGGGATAAAATGATCACTTTCCTTGAAACAAATGAATTGATAACTGATAGTCAGCATGGATTTCGTAGTAATTGCTCTTGCCTTACCAACCTATTAACCTTTTTCAACGATGTTTATACATGTTGGGACATGAAGCCCATATGAAGTAATTTACCTAGATTTTCAGAAAGCGTTTGATAAAGTTCCTCACGTTAGGCTTATTTCAAAACTGCGTTCCCACGGTATTAACGACCATCTATGTGCGTGGATTCATGACTGGCTCACCGACAGAGAACAGCGTGTAGTTCTTAATGGTGAAGCATCGGATTGGCAACCCGTCACCAGTGGCGTGCCCCAAGGTTCGGTCCTGGGGCCAACACTATTCATAATTTACGTGAACGACTTAGAAACTGATATCCTATCAAAAGTAGCCAAATTCGCCGACGACACCAAATTAGGAGGTACGGTAATGAACAGTCAAAGTTGCGAGAACATTCAATCAGACTTAAATAAGACTTGCCGACTGGAGCGAAAAATGGCAAATGAGTTTTAACGTAGATAAATGTAAAGTAATGCACATAGATGAAAAAAATCCTAACTTTAAAGATCATATTCAAGGACATGAGCTCAGCGAAGTAAAACAAGAAAAAGATCTTGGTGTCATTATCAGTAACACTCTTAAAATGAGTGATCAATGTTCTGCAGCGAGTAAAAAAGCCAATATGATGTTAGGATTAATCTCAAGAAACTTTGATGATAAATCACCCGAACTTATGAAGAGATTATATTTAGCATTTGTAAGACCACACCTAGAATACACCGTTCAGTTCTGGTCACCGAACTATATCAAAGATCAAGTTTTGCTAGAAAAGATACTGAGAGGAGCAACCAAACAAATTTCAGCGCTCCGAAACCTGCCATATGACGAGCGTTTAAAGCGTTTAGATATGTTTTCCCTAAAAAAGCGAAGGATAAGAGAGGACTTAATTGAGGTGTTTAAAATCCTTAAAGGATTCGACAACATTAACCCAGATAGTCTATTTCAGAGAGACACCAACACACGAACACGCAGCAACGGTATGAAGTTAAAGGGAAATCGATGTAACATATTGGTGCGCAGAAGTTTTTTCAATAACAGAGTCGTCGATCACTGGAATAGACTCCCACCGTCAGTAGTTAGCGCAGAGTATCAATAGCTTTAAGTCTTCTTTGGATAAGTAATTCAGGGATATAAGATTATATTGACCTTTTTCGCATGTTTTCAGACAGATTTCAGCAAGAAATCAACCTATATTCATATAATTCTCCCCCACAACCTAGATTGCAAGTAGCGAAAGTCAACAATAGAGCAAAGCAACAGTTAATGTCCGCATGACAGGTGGAGTGAGGTGTGGGTGCAGTAAGGTGACAGGTTACTGGTGCGTGCCTAGTACCGCCGATAAAACGAGGATGAAGCCTTCACCTGTGCTCCTGAAACTACACCTCACCCATCGTTGGTATTAGGGGGGGTTCTGGGGCTGCCCTCTGTAGGCCACTCGGCCTTTTCCAGTCTCCCTGTAATTCTATGTTCTTATGTAATTAAGTCATTTTCTCCCACAGCTTAGGTTACCAGTAGTGTAAGTTAAGGGTAGTAATTTCCTCTTATTTCTCTCTTTACTGTAAAATTTCCATGGCCCTTTCTTCCTTAAAGGTACATGATGTTCTCTTCTAACTATTTCCTGCCGGTACGTTGCCGGAGAGAGAGGTGGGTGGGGAGGAGCCTTCATCTATTCTGTCCTGTCCTACCACACGTAGATTACTAGTAGTAGCGGTAGTAAACAGACACCCTCGCCATAGACCGATAGGTCTTCTGGTGTCTGTTCTTCCTATGTATTCCTATGTATTCCTCCTCCTCCTCCTACTGCATCTCCTCCTCTATCTCCCCTTCTTTTTTCCTTTTTTCCCCTGTGTTTTGTATTATTTTTGTTCTTTCCCTTTTTTGATGTTCATTTTACCTCTGTTTGTTTGTTTCCTTCCCTTTTACTTTTAAGTATTTTCGTTTCCCTTGGTAAGACAAGCGGAAGTATGATGAAGAGGAAGACTAAGGAAGAAAGGGAAGTAGTGAGTGGAAGAGAAAGAAAGAAAGAGACGCAGACAGACAAACAAGCAGACAAGTGAACAAGCGAAAGTATGACGAAAAGGAAGACTAAGGAAGAAAGGGAAGTAGTGAACGAAAGAGAAAGAAAGAAAGAGACGCAGACAGACAAACAAGCAGACAAGTAAACAAAAACAGAAAAAATCGCTAGAATGGAAAAAGAAAAAAACAAGACCGACATCGCCAGTAGTAGAAGACAAAGTTAAAGACACCTAAGACATACACTCAATAAACAAAGCCAAAATAAACATATTATATAAAGCCCTGATGAGGTCGTTATTAGCACTTTAAATGATATATATGGCAGGAATAAGTTGGTCCTTGTAAATCAGCCTATACATTAAATAAGGAAAGGTTAGAGGTCTGGAAATGGCGTCGTCAAAGAGGAGAGGGGTAAAAAAGTAAGAGTTTGATCCGATTACGTGGATTGGGAAAAAAAGTGATAGAGTGGTTATTGTTCTGTACTTGTAAAGCTGTTATTGTTTACTTTCTCGCCCCGTCTATCTTTGTCTCCGTCTTTTTTTTTTTTTTTACTTCTTCCATTTGTTGTTTTTTGTATTTTCATTATTTTCCTTTTCTTCGTCTTATCACCTCTGACATTACATCATTAATTATCACCAGCATCGGCACACCGCCACCACCACTGCCAGGATCATCACCACCAACTTCACCACCACCACCACCACTGCCAAGATCATCACCACCACCGCCACCATCACCAATATTCTCTCAGTATGTTTCTTT
Source organism: Eriocheir sinensis (assembly GCF_024679095.1). Lineage (NCBI taxonomy): Eukaryota > Metazoa > Arthropoda > Malacostraca > Decapoda > Varunidae > Eriocheir > Eriocheir sinensis. Next base: position 185,874 of record NW_026112193.1, on the reverse strand, counting down.
ATTTACTGGTGCTGAAAAGGTCAGATAGCAAAGCGTTACATTAATAGGAGAGAGAGAGAGACAAGAGAGCATGCAGCAGAAATAAGTTCACACCTACAAAGTCTGTCCCTTGAGGTGGTACGTTCGCGCCTTCCCGTGGAGGAGGAGGAGGAGGAGGAAGAGGAGGACAAAGGAAGTACAAAGGAAAAGCAAACAGCAACAAACCTCTTGGCTGTTTGTTGTTGCTACTATCTACTCTAATCTACGAGTCAGAGACACAGGACAGCAAGGTGAAGGCTCCTCCTCCTATCAGTCCCTCTAGCCGAGGCTGGCACGAAAAGGAAGAATACCATGTAGTATAGAAAAACTACAATGGAATCTTACATGGACAGAAGGAAGATCATAAACGACAACTAGGCTAACACTACTTTCTGTTAGACCGGAGCAAAATAACGGATGCTCGGGTTAGCTTCTAAATATTTGTCTAGTCGGTTTTTGAACGTGCAAATAGTTTCGCTTTCGACGACGTTTTGAGGCAGAGCATTCCATACATTGATGACACGGATAAAGAAGAGGAGGAGGAGGCAACATGGAAACATGGACTAGCAGGCAGCAGAAAGCCTGTTGGCTCATTACAAGGTTGCCTGCTTCAGTGATTTAATCAATCCGTTAGCCATAGGAGTGGCTTGCACGGAGGATTAAAGCACTTGTTATAAAGATTTGTATCATGTCTCCCCGCAGTCGTGTCTTTTCCAACGTGAAGAGGTTGAGTCGCTCGCGTCGCTCGTCATAGGGCTTCGTCCTCAGTGATGGTATCATCTTCGTGGCGCGCTGTACTCTCTCAAGTAATTCAATGTCTTTCCTGTAATTTGGTGACCAGAATTGCACGGCGTATTCAGGTGGGGCCTTCCCAGCGAATTGTACAAGGATAACATAACTCCCGGCGTCTTGTATTCGAAGTTCCTCGCTATGAACCCGAGCATTATATTGGCTTTCTTACAGGCGGACTTGCAGTGTTTTGCTTGTTTCAAGTCACTGCTGATGGTGACCCCTAGTTATCTCTCCTATTGAACAACATGTAGTGGTTCTCCACCCATGTGGTATGTGTGGTTGCTGTTTCTGGATTCGATATGCATTACTTTACATTTGGTAGTGTTGAAGGACATCTGCCATTTTCTGACCACCAGTGATCTGGTCAGGTCTCTCTGGATAATTTCTCTCTCTCTCTCTCTCTCTCTCTCTCCTCTCTCTCTCTCTCTCCACCCACTCTTTGTGTCGTCCTTAGAGAGAGGAGGAGGAGGAGGAGAGAGAGAGAGAGAGAGAGAGAGAGAGAGCGTCCGCGAACAGACAGGGCGACACAGTGTGAGATTGGTGTGATAGTGTGTGTGTGTGTGTGTGTGTGTGTGTGTGTGTGTGTGTGTGTGTGTGTGTGAAAGAGAGAGAGTTTCCGTATCTTTATCCTTTCAAGGCAGAAGAAAAAGGAGGAGGAGGAGGAGGAGGAGGAGGAGAGAGGAGGAGGAGGAGGAGAGAGGAGGAGGAGGAGGAGAGAGGAGGAGGAGGAGGAGGAGAGGAGGAGGAGGAGGAGGGAGGAGGAGGAGGAGGAGGAGGAGGAGGAGGAGGAGGAAAAAAAGGAGGTCTTGAAGAAAGACAGAAAGCAGCTGCTGTCATGGGGAGGAAGATCAAGAAGACTAAGCAGGAGGAAGAGGAAGAGAGGAAGAAAATATGGAAGAGGAGAAAAAACTCGATACAGGAAAGGAACAAGAAAAATGAGGAATAAAAGAAAGAAGAAATGACAGTGAAGAATATACGAAGAGGAGCGGCAAACAGTTAAAGAAACAGAAGAAAGTAAAAACGGAAGAAGGAACTTGGATAAAGAAAGAGGTATTGGAAGGAAAGGAACGAGGAACGGAGAGAAAGGATGATCATAATGAAATAAAGTGAAAAAAAAAGTATAATATCGTGTGGAGGAAGGAAGGGGAAGATGAGGGAGGGATTGAGAGGTGAGAGGAGGGAGGTGGCAGGCGATGGGTGAGGGAAGGGGAAAGATTACAAGGGGTTAGAAATGTGAAGCGGGAAGTATTGGCAGCGAAACAGGGAGGAAAGGGAGAGGGGAGAAGAGGAAAAAGAGAGAGAGAAAGGGAGAGAGGAGAAGAGGAAAAAGAGAGGGAGAAAGGGAGAGGGGAGAAGAGGAAAAAGAGAGAGGGAGGAAAAAAGGAGAAAATTGTGACAGAGAGAGAGAGAGAGAGAGAGAGAGAAGCCACACTCGAAGCAGCGAATGAGGCAGCACCACCCAAGCCTCGCCGACAGAGGGCTCCACGAACACCTCAGCCTCATTATAAGTCTTTGTTGCTGTTCTACACTATAAATAATCCCTCACGCACATAAAAACTCGACATTACATTACTTCTTGTTTTTTTTAATTATAATTATGTGAAAACAGCGAACCCTTACGTGTGTGTGTGTGTGTGTGGTCAATGGGTAGCAGGAAAGCAATGATTCGGTGATTGACAGCCAGCCAATCAGCACGTGTTTCCAAGCCTCGTGCGGGGGAGGAGGTGGAGCTAGTACTCTACAGGGTTAATCAAAACTCTGTGACTTTCCTCCTTTGCTCCTCAAATTTTCTTACACCATATTATGAAAGGGAAGTTGGTTAGATAAACATACCTTTAATTAGATATATGAGCAGCCTTCACCTGTGTGTTTGTGAGAGCTAGAGGGCGTAGGAGAGGCAGAGAGCATAGTAATCCCCGTACATGATCGCAAGCTACACACAATCACCGTATCCCAAACTCCGGAGCACCCTGTAACACCTTCCGCTCTCCCGGCCTTCCCTTCCCTTCCCGTCCTTGCCCCGCCTCACTTCGCGTTGAGGTTCCGTTGCCGGTGTTGCGCGTACAGTGTGGCGGTGCTGCGTTACGTGGGTGTTCCTGCCGTGGCCGTTGCTGACGTCTGCCTCGCTAGGAGATGAGGTGAGGCTGGGAGAAGGGTGTGTAGGGAGAGGCTTGGATGGCTAGGGAATGGAGGGACGGGGACAGAGAGAGGGATGGATAGGGAAGGGAGAGAGGAAGTTTAAGATGAAGTGATGTTGCAAGGGATTGGTGTGTTGGGAGGTGGGCAAATGTTGGGGAAGGGAGTGATGGAGAGAGGGAGGGAATCCAGGGATTGAGAAAGGTGTGGAGAAAGGAATGGAGGGAAGGATATTACAGGAGGGATGGAGAGAAAGGGAGAGAGGGAGAACTGAAGGGAAGGGAGGAATAGATGGAGGGCAAGGGAAGGGAAGGATGGAGAGAGTTGAAGTGAGGAAGGGAGAGTAAAGGAATGGAGAGGAGAGAGAGGGAGAGGGAAGGGAGGAATGGTGAGGAAGGAAGGAAGGAGGGATGAAGAGAGTGGAAGAAATGTAGGGAAGGATGGAGAGGAATGGAGGGAATGGCTGAAGGGAGAGGAAGGGAATGGGGGGAGGCAGTGTGTAGCAGATGCTGGCAGCCGACACGAGGCAGTGTTCCTTTCCTCTTAGTTTTGTTCCACTCTTGGTTTTCCTTCTCGTGTCTTAAACCGAGTTGCTTTTCTTCCTCCTTTCCTTCCGTACACGCCGTTGGTTCCTTTCTCCTTTCCTTAACTGTGATGTTTTCTCCTCCGTGTGGCACAGTTGTTATTGTATCTTTTTTGTTTTTGTTTTGTTATATATTTGGGCTTGCTTTTTTTCCCTTTTTCCTAATATTATCTTTCTTTTCCTTGTCTCAACCTTATTTTCCAGTATGTGTTATTTGTGTTATTATTTGTATGCTTGGAGGAGCAGAAGGAGAGAGAGAGAGAGAGAGAATCTGAAGGGGGTGAGGTGGTTTAACTTCTGCTTGTCCCTTGGTGATGAATGGTGTGGCGGAGGTGAGGCAGTGTGGGGAGGGGTCAGTGGGTGGGGGAAGGAAGGGAGAGAAGAGGAAAAGGAAGGGAAGGAGAAAAAAAGGAGGAAGTTATGGAGGAAAATGACTACTTCGAAAGAATAAGAGGGAGGAATGGAGGGAAGAAGGAAAGGGAAGGAAAGAAGGAAGAGGGAAGGGAAGAAAGTAGGGAGGGGAGAGAAGGAAGGAGAGAAGGCAGGAGGTTATGGAGGGAAATCATTGCTCCGAAATAATAAGAGGAAGAAAAGGGACGAAGGGAGGATTGAACTGAAGGAAGGAGGGAAGGGGTGGTAGGGGAAAAGGAAGGCAAATCAAGGGAGGAAGTAATGAAGTAGGAAAAGGAAGGGAGGAAAATAAAAACATGGAAAATAAGTTAAAAAATAAGAGAGAAGAGAAAATAAAGGGTCAATGATCACCGGGCTTTTTCTTCATTATTATTATTTTTTTTCCCTGGAGCTGCTTCCTGTACTTAAAAACAACAACAACGGAGAGATAAGGGAAAGTTGAAGGATTGAAGAAAAATGTTAGGGTAAGGAAGAGAGGATGAGAGATCAAGGCTAAGGAAGGATAACGGAGGGGATAACAAAAGGAGGAAGATGACAAGGGAAAGAGGAATAGAATAAATGGAAGACACTAAAGGAATGAAGGACGTGTTTGGGGACGAGAGGAAGAGAGAGCAAGGTAGTTATGGATAAGTGAGGAATGGATGAGGGAGAGGAAAGGTTGAGGAAGAAGAAAGGAGGAGGGAGTAAGGAAATGGTTAAGGGAAGAGACCGTTAGAGGATTTAAGGGAAGAAGAGAGGAAAGTGAAAGGAGGAGGAGGAGGAGGAATACATAAGAATACATAGGAAGAACAGACACCAGAAGACCTATCGGTCTATGGCGAGGGTGTCTGTTTACTACCGCTACTACTAGTAATCTACGTGTGGTAGGACAGGACAGAATAGATGAAGGCTCCTCCCCACACACCTCTCCCTCCGGCAACGTGCCGGAAGGAAATAGTTAGAAGAACACCATGTACCTTTAAGGAAGAAAGGGACATGGAAATTTTACAGTAAAGAGAGAAATAAGAGGAAATTACTACCCTTAACACACTACTGGTAACCTAAGCTGTGGAGGAAATGACTTCATTACATAAGAACATAAAAACACAGAAACGCAAGGAGAATGGAAGAGGACGAGTGGCCTGCACAGGGTAGCCTCAGAATCCCCTAATACTCAAGATGGATGAGGTGTAGTTTCAGGGGAACAGGTGGAGGCTTGATCCTCGTTTACCGGCAGTACTAGGCACAGCACCAGTAACCTGTCACCTTACTGCACCACACCTCCTCCACCTGGCATGCGAACATTAACTGTTGCTTTACTCTATTGTTAACTTACGCTACTTTCAATCTAGGTTGTGGGGGAGAATAATATGAATTTAGGTTGACGTCTTGCTGCAATCTGTCTGAAAACATGCGAAGAAGGGTCAGTATAATCTTATATCCCTGAAGTACTTATCCAATGAAGACTTGAAGCTATTGATACCTTGTGCGCTAACTACTGACGGTGGGAGTCTATTCCAGTGATCGACGACTCTATTATTGAAAAAACTTTTGCGCATCAATGTATTACATCGGTTTCCCTTTAACTTCATACCGTTGCTGCGTGTTATTGTGTTGGTGTCTCTCTGAAATAGACTATCTGGGTTAATGTTGTCGAATCCATTAAGGATTCTGAACACTTCAATTAAGTCCCCTCTTATCCTTCACTTTTTTAGGGAAAACATATCTAAACGCTTTAAACGCTCGTCATATGGCAAGTTTCGGAGCGCTGGAATTTGTTTGGTTGCTCGTCGCTGTATCCTTTCTAGCAAAACTTGATCTTTGATATAGTTCGGTGACCAGAACTGAACGGCGTATTCTAGGTGTGGTCTTATAAATGCTAAATATAATCTCTTCATAAGTTCGGGTGATTTATAATCAAAGTTTCTTGAGATTAATCCTAACATCATATTGGCTTTTTTACTCGCTGCAGAACTTTGATCACTCATTTTAAGAGTGTTACTGATAATGACACCAAGATCTTTTCTTGTTTTACTTCGCTGAGCTCATGTCCTTGAATCTGATATTTAAAGTTAGGATTTTTTCACCTATGTGGATTAGTTTACATTTATCTACGTTAAAACTCATTTGCCATTTTCGCTCCAGTCGGCAAGTCTTACTAAGTCTGATTGAATCTTTTCGCAACTTTCACTGTTCATTACCGTACCTCCTAATTTGGTGTCGTCGGCGAATTTGGCTACTTTTGTTAGAATATCAGTTTCTAAGTCGTTCACGTAACCTTGAGGCACGCCACTGGTGACGGGTTGCCAATCCGATGCTTCACCATTAAGAACTACACGTTGTTCTCTGTCGGTGAGCCAGTCATGAATCCACGCACATAGATGGTCGTTAATACCGTGGGAGCGCAGTTTAGAAATAAGCCTAACGTGAGGAACTTTATCAAACGCTTTCTGAAAATCTAGGTAAAATACGTCATATGGGCTTCGGGCGTCCCAACATGTATAAACATCGTTGAAAAAAGTTAATAGGTTGGTAAGGCAAGACCGATTACTACGAAATCCGTGCTGACTATCAGTTATCAAATCATTTGTTTCAAGGAAAGTGATCATTTTATCCCTGATCATTTTTTCGAATAGTTTAATTAGGACAGACGTAAGGCTGATAGGACGATAATTACTGGCTTGTTTTTTATCTCCTTTTTTAAACATCGGAGTAATATTGGCTTTTTTTCCACTCGAGAGGCACACTGGCCTGTGCTAATGATTTTTTTAATATTAATGTTATGGGAGGAGGAGGAGGAGGAGGAGGAGGAGGAGGAGGAGAAGGGTGAAATGGAGAGAACGGATAGCAGGAGATTATTGCCACTCAGAGAGAGAGAGAGAGAGAGAGAGAGAGAGAGCATACACAGGACTGATTCCATATTGAGTTGCACAAAAATAATAAGAATGTTTTTTTGTTGTGGGTCGCGATGCGCTGGCGGTGAATAAATGGATGAAGTAAAAGAAAAACAAATAATCCCGCGGAGGACAAAGAGAATGAAAATCGATATATTTTAGCTGAGCTGTTTCTTGTTTCTTTCCTTTTATATTTGATTTTCCAAATTTTATCCGTTCATTATCACTTTCATTATTATTTCTTTCCTTTTTCTTCCTCCTTTTTTTCTTTCTTTTTTTTTTTTTTGCTCACGAGGTCATTAACACTGCGATCTGAGATGCAATTGACGAATGCAAATAAATGTGTTAGTTAATTAATAGATGAATATAAACTAGAGTAAAGAGTATACACGAACACATAAACAAACGCTAAATTAAAAATAAATCAAAAGTATATGAATAAATAATGAACGGGCATATATATTGCAAAAGTAATTTCCTTGATTACTCTCTCTCTCTCTCTCTCTCTCTCTCTCTCTCTCTCTCTCTCTCTCTCTCTCTCTCTCTCTCTCTCTCTCTCTCACACACACACACACACACACACCTGGAAATCCCTTATATTAAACAAAATTGTTAGTATAAATATCTTTCTTTTCCTTTTTTTCACATAAATGATTATGGGCAACACGTTCATGTATTATTCACCGGAGCATGAATTAAGTGAGATTATATTTAACGAAACCTGCGATAAAAATGTAGGTTTGATTCATTTACGGATTCTCTGAACGCTTACTTCATTTTGACTCAACGCTGTAATAAGGACAATTTGTTTATCGTAGTATATGTATAGAGGAGCATGTGTACTTATTTCTAATTTTCCAGGCAAATAAAAAACGCGTCATAAAGAGTTAAATATCAGAAGATCGCTTAAAAATGTGTGTGTGTGTGTGTGTGTGTGTGTGTGTGTGTGTGTGTGTGTGTGTGTGTGTGTGTGTGTGTGTGTGTGTGTGTGTGTGTGTGTGTGTGCCCTAAATCAATTGTTTTCACATTATCTCCTTTACCTGAATCCATTAATACTTGCGAACACGTAAAATTATTCACACTTCTTTTTAACATTAAATTTTGTTTTCATCTCTATTTTGCACCCACTCCCCCACTCGTCCTCAAACACAATAGGTTCACCTTTAGTACATCATTACAGGCTCTGTATAAACACCAACACAATCAACTTTTTGTTCTCTCTTACATTCCAGTTATATATATCTTTAGTCTCTTTATGTACACTATCTTAACATTAACACTTTCTTTATATATTCTTACAAGCCACACAATTATCCTTCACTGTTATCATTATTCACATTTCTTCCAATACTTGTTGTCATCCTCATATTTCAATCACTCTCAAACACTCGCTCCAGTCATTCTTTTTTTCCTTTAATACTCCTTTCAATTTATTCCCGTCCTTCTACTCTATCTTCCCCTCTTTCTTATCTTCTTTCTTTCCGTACTTTCCCTTCCTCCCTTTTCTTCTTTAATTAAACCTTTTCTTATTTTCCCTCACTTCTCTCCTTTTCCTCCATGTCATCACTCCTCAGCTTTAGTATATCCTTACAAGCTCAGTATAAACACCCACACAGTCAACGTTTTCTTCTCTTTTACATCCAAATTAGATTTACCTTTACTTCTTTTCTTACGTACACTACCCTCACATCAGCATCCTCCCTTCTAAACAGCTGATCACATTCCCTCGTCCATGTCGCCCACCAGCTCTTGTTGTCCACGCCTCCAGGCTCCTGTGGTGCATACACTCAAAAAACTATCGTTTTTTTTTTTTTTGTTTTTTTTTTACAGCAAAGGAGACAGTTCAAGGGCACAAAAAAAGCCCGCTACTTGCTGCTCCTAAAAAGAATCCAAAGAGGTGGCCGAAAGATAGGTCAGTTTCGGGAGGAGAGGTGTCCTGATACCCTCCTCCTGAAAGAGTTCAAGTCGTAGGCAGGAGGAAATACAGATGAACGAAGATTGTTCCAGTGTTTACCAGCGTGAGGGATGAAAGAGTGAAGATGCTGGTTAACTCTTGCATAAGGGGTTTGGACAGTATAGGGATGAGCATGAGTAGAAAGTCGAGTGCAGCAGGGCCGCGGGAGGGGGGGAGGCATGCAGTTAGCAAGTTCAGAAGAGCAGTCAGCGTGGAAATATCGATAGAAGATAGAAAGAGAGGCAACATTGCGGCGGAATTTAAGAGGTAGAAGACTATCAGTGTGAGGAGGAGAGCTGATGAGACGAAGAGCCTTAGCCTCCACTCTGTCCAGAAGAGCTGTGTGAGTGGAGCCCCCCCACACATGAGATGCATACTCCATACGAGGGCGGACAAGGCCCCGCTAACTGGACAGCAACTGTGCAGGGGAGAAGAACTGGCGGAGACGGTACAGAACGCCCAGCCTCGAGGAAGCTGATTTAGTAAGAGATGAGATATGAAGTTTCCAGTTAAGATTTTGAGTTAAGGATAGACCGAGGATGTTTAGTGTTGAGGAAGGTGATAGCTGGGTGTTGTCAAAGAATAGGGGATAATTGTTTGGAAGATTGTGTCGAGTGGATAGGTGGAGAAACTGTGTTTTTGAGGCGTTGAAGGACACCAGGTTCTTCTTGCCCCAATCGGAAATAATAGTAAGGTCTGAGGCTAAGCGTTCTGCAGCCTCCAGCCTTGAGTCGTTAAGTTCCTGAAGGGTGGGTCTTCTATTAAAGAAGTTGAATAATGCAGAGTGGAATCATCGGCGTAGGAATGGATAGGACAGTTCGTTTTGGAAAGAAGATCATCAATGAACAACAGAAAAAGAGTGGGAGATTGGACAGAACCCTGTGGGACACCACTGTTAATAGATTTAGGGGAAGAACAGTGACCGTCTACCACGGCAGAAATAGAACGGTCAGAAAGGAAACTGGAGATAAAGGTACAGAGAGAAGGATAGAAACCGTAGGAGGGTAGTTTAGAAAGCAAAGATTTGTGCCAGACCCTATCAAAAGCTTTTGATATGTCCAGCGCAATAGCAAAAGTTTCACCGAAACAGCTAAGAGAGGATGACCAAGAGTCAGTTAAGAAGGCTAGGAGATCACCAGTAGAACGCCACTTGCGGAACCCATACTGGCGATCAGATAGAAGGTCAGAAGTGGAAAGGTGCTTTTGAATCTTCCGGTTGGGATTGATTCAAAAGCTTTAGATAGACAAGAAAGTAAAGCAATAGGACGGTAGTTTGAGGGATTGGAGCAGTCACCCTTCTTAGGTACAGGCTGTATGAAGGCATACTTCCAGCAAGAAGGAAAGGTAGATGTTGACAGGCAGAGGCGAAAGAGTTTGACCAGGCAGGGTGACAGCACGGAGGCACAGTTTTTAAGGACAATAGGAGGCACTCCATCAGGTCCATAAGCCTTCTGAGGATTGAGGCCAGAGAGGGCATAGAAAACATCATTTTGAAGACTCTTTATAACAGCATAAAAGGAGTCAGAGGGGGATGAGTAGGATGAATATGCCGAGAATCGTCCAGAGTGGAGTTTTGAGAAAAAGTTTGAGAGAAGAGTTCAGCCTTAGAGATAGATGAGACGGCAGTGTTGCCGTCAGGACTGAGAAGTGGAGGGAAAGATGAAGAAGTGAAGTTGGAGGAGATGTTTTTGGCTAGATGCCAGAAGTCACGGGAAGAGTTAGAGAAAGCAAGGTTTTGACATTTTCTATTAAAGAAAGAATTTTTGGTTAGTCGGAGATTAGATTTGGCACGATTTCGGGCAGAAATGTAAAGTTCATAATTAGCATTAGTTTGAAGGCTCTGGAACCTTTTGTGAACTGCCTCTCTATCTTTAATAGCACGAGAACAAGCATGATTAAACCAAGGCTTTTTAGCATGAGGAGTAGAAAGTACGTTGAATGTATGCCTCCATTCCAGAGACAATCACCTCTGTGATGCGCTGAGCACACACAGAGGGGTCTCTATCCTGGAAGCAATAATCATTCCACGGGAAATCGGAAAAGTACATCCTCAGGTCGTCCCACCGAGCTGAAGCAAAATGCCAGAAGCATCGCCTCTTCGGTGGGTCCCGAGGGTGTACAGGAGCGATAGGACAGGATGCAGAAATAAGATTGTGATCGGAGGAGCCCAACGGAGAGAACAGTTTGACAGAATAAGCAGAAGGGTTTGAGGTAAGGAAGAGGTCTAGAATGTTGGGCCGATCTCCAAGACGGTCAGGAATACGTGTAGGGTGCTGGACCAACTGCTCTAGGTCGTTGAGGATAGCAAAGTTGTAGGCTTGTTCACCAGGATGGTCAGTGAAAGAGGATGAAAGCCAAAGCTGGTGGTGAACATTGAAATCTCCTAGGATGGAGATTTCAGCGAAGGGAGAGTGGGTCAAGATGTGCTCCACTTTAGAATTCAAATAGTCAAAGAATTTTACATAGTTGGTAGAGTTAGGTGAGATTCATCGGACCGTGGGGTCCGACGAATTTCACACTGAGCAACCAGTAATCTCAGTAGGGTTGGTGAGGTGCGATCACCCCCACCACCTCAGCTCTGCTGGGGGGAGCAGGACAAGACCCCCGTAAGGGAGTGATAGAGAGGAAGGGAGACACTGAGATACCAGCTATCACCATAATATTAACGGAGTGAATTGAGTGCCACTTGTTTAAGCTTTTTATTCACAAATTATTAAACAATAATGCTCATATGATATATGTAACAGCGGTGGGTAGAAGTATTCTCCCATAGCAAAGACAAAAACAACCATCAATGCATGTCAAATATAGTTCAGTTCATAATGTGCCATCCTGGAACTAATGCTTCCACTGAGCGTGTCTTTTCTTTCATGAACAAGTTGTGGGCATCTGAAAAAAAAAAAAATCAAATTGCAACGCTAATAGCATTGCTGGTAAGAAAGATAAAGTTTAAACAGAGTTGGATGGACTTCTACAGGTTGTTTAAATCTTCTCCTCTCTTGTGCTGTCTCATTGCCTAATAAAAAGTAGGAACTTTGCGCGCTTTTTAAGTTGACGAAAAAGGAATTTGGCGCGGGCGTTTTGAATTGCCGTAATTAGCTGTCTCTGAAGAAGAGTATCTTATTAAATAGATTGCATGCAGGAGTTAATTTGTCTGTTGGTATAATGACTCGCCGAGAATTATTAGATAATGAATCTTATTAGGTGCATCCATGATTGTTTCGAGACAAGAGAAGACCGGGACTCGGGTAGTGCTTGCTATGCTAGTGAAACCAATGCCAACATTATCTCACCATTTGGGTGATAAGTCAAGTTTATAATCCACTATAAATCTATCACAAGGGTTCATTAAGTTTTACGTAACCTCCTAGGCTCAGTGGAGCCGTATATAGCGATCAGTCAGTGGGATTCACTCTGATATCCGAATCCTGAGTGACTTATCTCCGCAAGGTGTTTCTTATATTGTCTCCTAAATGAACGAAATTTTAACTCTTCACTTGTGTGTGAGGTGTTAAAGCATAATTTCATCACCCCAAACACTATAATATTATAGCTACATAGAACACAGATCAATTAACTTCGCCTAAGACTCCACCTGTGTGTTTCATGAAGCGTTACTGTGCCAGCTCAAATTCTACTGCTTCATTTACGAGTCCCGCTCACTTGGGTCAGGCAAGTGAACCCACACCCAACACACGCAGTGATACCAACATGAGTAGCCTGTTCTCAATGGCTTCGTCCTTGGTGTCAGTTTGTATCGTGCTGAATGTGTCACGATAGTTTTTTGAGTGTGTGTACATCATCTCGTTCCCTCGTTTTCTTGCCTCCACCTGGACACCGTGTTATTAAAAGGACCCGTGGAACACCTAAAGTTTGCTGCTCAGGTGAAGAATTGCAAAACTAACAGCGTGATGGGAAAAAAAAAGTGAGGGATAGGGGGAGGAGGAGGCCGTGGGGTGAATGGGGATTCGGGAAAAAATGAGGGATAGGGGAGGGAGTTGAGGGGAAGGGGAAAAATACAGCGAGACTGGAAAAAAAGTTAAAAAAATGGTGAAGGAAAGGGGGAGAGTAAGGGGAGATTAGTAGAGAAAGAAACAAGGGGAGGGAACGATTTGGGAATTTAAGGAAGTGAAGGCAGAGGGAGAGAGGGGAGAAAATATGCTTTAGGAATGAACCGGATGTGTGGAAGGGGGATAAACGGAGTGGTGAACAGACGTGGGGAGAGGACGTTGGGGAGGGATGTGTAAGGAGGGAATTTGATGGAGTGTGGGAACAGGGAGGGGAAGGGGGTGAAGATGGGGAGGAAGGGAAACAAGTGTAGGAAAAGAGAATCATGAAGATGGGAGTGTGAAGAAGGGGAGGAAAGGGAAGGTGGTGGCAGATGTGGGGGAGTAGGAATGGTAGAAAAGAAGATGGCGATGAAGGGGGAGGAGATAGTGGTGAGATGATAATAGGTGGAGTTGATGGTGGTGGTGGTGGTGGTGATAGCGATGGTGTATTTTTTTTTTTTTTTTGCTGCCTATTGCGCCGGTAGGCTTCTTCCAGTGGAACCTGATGGTCGGTCCAAGGCTTCTTTCCGGTGGGTCCTGATGGTCGGCCCAGCCCGTTCTGGCGCAGGCGAGTGTTTATAGTGGCGCCATCTTGCATTGGCTCATGCTGCCCTCCCAGAGCTCATTTTTGATCCTAGAATCTAGAGTCCGGGTTGATAGGTGGTCTTCTGGACAGCATGTGGGTAGTTTTAAGCCATTCGGCGGCGGCTGAAAAATCCCAGCTTGGTGGCACCGGGCGGGGTGGTGGTGGTGGTAGCGATTGGATCAAATAGTGGTTCTTTATACAATGAAAAATGGATGGCAAAGATTAGTAAACAGAGAAGGTGAATGAGAGAGAGAGAGAGAGAGACTGTCTTTCCTTTCATTTCAATCCTTGTTTTCCCTCTCTCCTGGCCTTTCATGTTTCCTCTGCTTCCTTCCCCTTGCCTTCCCTCCCATTTCTTTCCTCCCGCACTCTTTCCTTTCACTTCCTCTTTCCTTCCTTTTTGTCTTTCCATTATTTTTCTTATTTACCCTTTAATCACTCCCTCCTCCCTTCTCTCTACTCTTTCCTTCGTTTACTCCTTCCCTTCCTTTGTCCTTCCTTCTCATTTTCTTCCTCCCATCCGTTTTCTCACTGATTCATCCACCCCTTCTTCCCCCATCCCCTCTCTTCATTCCTTTAATTATTATTCTCTGTTCTTCATCTCTTATTTTCTCCTCCTTTATTTCCTTCCCTTTTACATTATCTTCCTTCTTCCTTCCTCCCTTTCTCGCTTCCTTATTCACCCCGAGAACGAGGAATCAAGAAGGAAAATAGGAAGATAAATATTTTTATCTTTCCCAGCAGCATGCGATAAGGAGGAAGAGGAAGAGGGGAGAACGCAGAGAGGTTAAACTATATATACACCTTCCACTCTGTTTCCTTCCCGCCAGGAGGACACAAGAGGAGGAGGAGGAGGAAAAGGGAGAAGTGAAGAAGAGAAAGAATGTGTGTGTTCGAGTTTCTATTACAATAAAAAAAGAAGGGAAATTAAAGAGAGGGATAAAGAGAAAAGAGGATAAAGGAAAAAAAATAATTAGAATAGGAAGAGAAGGAGGAAGGATAAAGGGAAAAGGACGGTTAAGGAACAGAAGAGATAAAGAAGATGATGAATATAATTAGGTGCAAAAGGTGTAGATAAAGAAGTAGGGAATTAAACAGAAGGAAATATGAAACAATAAAAAAAATGATAATAATGACAGTAATAATAATAGTAATAATTCTACTTTTCTTTGTTGTTGATATTTTAGTATGAGAGAGAGAGAGAGAGAGAGAGAGAGAGAGAGAGAGAGAGAGAGAGAGAGAGAGAGAGAGAGAGAAGAGAGAGAGAAGAGAGAGAGAGAGAGAGAGAGAGAGAGAGAGAGAGAGAGAGAGAGAGAGAGATTTACATAGATTTACATAGAAAATCAGACCACACAGACCCACTGGTCCAGACTTTGTGGTCTGTCCTTAAACCTAAGTGATTTTACATTAATCAGAAGACTCCAAAACGTTGCCTTTCTACTCTAGTTGATATTAAGTTGAAGGAAGTGACGGTCGAGCTTATTTTTGAAGGAGTCAATCGTGTTACACTGGACCACTGACGGTGAAAGCTTATTCCATTCTCGCACTACAACGTTGGTGAAGAAAAATTTGGTGCAGTCTGAATTTACTTGTCTACATCTGAGTTTTACGCCATTGTTCCTCGTGCGCAAAGTGTCATCGATCATAAACAATGTTGATCTGTCTACATTCGTGAAACCATTAAGTATTTTAAAACATTCGATCAGTTTTTCTCGGAGGCGACGTTTCTCAAGAGAGAACATGTTAAGGGTAGAAAGCCTTTCTTCGTAGGATTTGTTGCGCAAGGAAGGGATCATTTTCGTTGCCCGACGCTGAACACCTTCTAATTTAGCAATATCCTTTGCATGGTGGGGAGACCAAAACTGTACCGCATATTCCAAGTGGGGTCTGACTAAACTGTTGTAGAGCGGAAGTATTACATCTTTATTCTTGAATACAAAGTTTCTTTTAATGAAGCCCAACATTCTGTTCGCTTTATTTGCTGCACCGATGCATTGCTGTGAGAATTTGAGGTTTGACGCGATTTTGACCCCCAAGTCTTTGACGCATTGAACGCTTTTGAGTTTAACGCCGCGCATTTCGTATTCGAACTTCTTATTCCTCGTTCCAACTTGAAGGACCTGGCACTTGTCTACGTTAAAGGGCATCTCCCATCTATCCGACCAAGCTGAAATTTTGTGCAAATCCTCTTGGAGGCTTTGCCTGTCTTCGTCAGTGAGAACCGAGTTGCCAATCTTTGTGTCGTCTGCAAATTTACTAATGCGGTTATTGAGTCCAACATCCACGTCGTTGATGTAAATAATGAAGAGCACAGGCGCCCACTCTGAGTTAAATCCGTCAATCACTACTCTTTGTTGTCTGTTGCTCAACCAATTCGCGATCCATTGGTTTACTTGACCGTCAATACCTATTTGCTTTAATTTGTAAAGTAATTTATGATGCGGGACTTTATCAAACGCTTTCTGGAAATCAAGATAGACTACGTCCAGTGATTTGGTTACGTCATAAACAGTGAAGAGGTCGTTATAAATGGTTAATAGGTTTGATAGGCAGGATCTTTTGTTTCGGAAGCCATGTTGTGAGTCCCCAATCAATGAGTGGCTTTCAAGGTAATTCACAATTTTGTCTCTAATTATGCACTCAAGTAGCTTACCTACAACCGAAGTTAGACTAATGGGCCTGTAATTACCTGGTACTTTTTGTCTCCTTTCTTGAAAATCGGTGTCACGTTAGCCTTTTCCAATCTGAAGGGACGATGCCTTGTCGCAAGGACATAATGAATACGGTTGTGAGGGAGGAGAGTATTTCGCTCTTTGTTTCTTTCAGCAGAGTTGGATATACTTTGTCAGGTCCAGGACTTTTATTTGTTTTAAGTGAATGGAGAGCTTTAAGGACTTCATCGGTTGTTATTTCAAAATTAGGCAATGCATGCTCGAGATTTACAATAGTACTGGTGTTGGTGGTAGCGAGAGGAAGACTGTTAGTATTAAACACCGAGGAAAAGTAATTGTTTAAGAGGTTTGCAATGTGTTGGCTGTCAGTCACTAGTGCACCGTCGCTGTTTGTTAAGGTCCAATACCACTTTTGATCGCCTTTCTGTTGTTTATGTAACTGAAGAAAGATTTCGGATTATTTTTACAGTTGGCTGCAATATTTTCTTCGTATTTACGCTTTGCCTGACCTACTAGTCTTTTTACTCGTCGCCTGGCATCATTATAAAGTCTAATGTTTTCGGGCGTGCTTTGTTCTTTCTTTAACCTGTAAAACAATTTTCTATCATTGACTGATTGTTTAATTTCGCTATTAAACCACGGTGGGCTTTTATTAGTGTTAATTCGCTTCTCGCACAAGGGGACGAATGTGTTCTGCTGAGTGAGTAAGTGATTTTTAAAACTTAGCCAGGCTTCCTCTACGTTGCCGTCATCTGATAGTTGGATTTCTGTTAGTTTTGTCGGATTTCTACGAAGTTAGCTCTTTGAAATTGGGCACCTTTACTTTATTTTCAGTCACTGATGATTGAGCTTTAATGTCGACGCGCACTAATTTATGATCGCAAGAACCGAGGTGTTCTCCTACCGTGACACTACTGACTAGGTTATCTTGGGTCGTTATAACAAGGTCGAGTATATTATTTTGTCGAGTTGGCTCAGAAACCATTTGGCCTAGATAATTTTCTTCTAGAAATTCGATCATTCTATGTGACTCGCCTTCTGTACCTGACAGTGTCCCAGATCGATATGGGGAGGTTAAAGTCTCCTAATATCAGTGAGTCGCTGTTATTAAGTGACTGCCTTAAGACGCTGTACATTTCAAGGTCGTCATCGAGTGATTGCCCGGGAGGTCTGTAGGTGACAGATATATTTAAGTTGACTTTTGCAATGTTTACTCGCACGCACAAATGTTCAACGTTACTGTTTCCCGGTGTTTTGTCAGTGGGTTGCAAATAGCTTTTGACATAAAGGGCGACGCTACCGCCTCTACGGTTTACACGATCTTTGTTGAAGAGTCTGTAGCCATCTATGTTGTATTCGGAACTAAAATCAATATTTGTGGTGTCGATAAATGTTTCAGTTATAGCAATTATGTCAAAATTTTCTGTTAAAGCAAGACATCTCAGTTCATCAAATTTGTTTCTTAGGCTACGCGCATTGAAACTAAGGATTTTTAAGTTATCTAGAGGCTTGGTATTAGAGGTGGTGGTACTTGCGGGATCACGGTTACGGGTTTGTTGTGATGCACGGCGTCTATTTACACGGGCGGGGTGGAGGACGTGGCCGTGACTCGTTTTTGTTCGGATGACACGCACTGCTTCGTTGAGGAGCCTTCCGAGTCTGGCTGCCCCGATGGGAGAAAGGTGCAATCCGTCCCTGTGAAAGAGCTCATTTGTCCATAGAAATTGTCCCATGCGTTTAGGAACTCCACGTCAAGCTCCTTACAAAGAGTCTGTAAGCGGTTGTTTAGGCTGAAGGCCTTACTGAAAAAGTCGCTCTCCGCCCAAGTCCGTGGTAGAACTCCTGAAATCAAAATGGTAGGGGATTTAGTCTTATACTGCTGGATGAGCCTACGGTACTTCTCCAGGAGTTCCTCAGACCGGGTCGTGGTGACGTCGTTCGTACCTGTGTGAATAACAAACAGTGAATCATTAGTAGCCTGGGGGGAAATCTCCTCAAGAGCAGCAGTTATGTCGTCGATCCCAGCACCAGGATAGCAATAGTTCCGTCTTCGACGAGGAACTCTGCCGCAGAACTCAACGACCTGCTGGCGAATCATGGAGTCACCCACCAGGAAGGTGCTCTCCTGTTCGTCCTCCTCCTCCAGAATGGCAAACCTGTTGAAGCAATGAACAGGATAAATCGCTTGTCTGGCTGGTTTGGCTCCTCCATTCACGACGGTGAAGCCATCATGGTCGGTGCCACTAGCATCCTCCCGTTGCGTGGTGTTGTCCGCTGGTGTCGACGGTACCGCTGAGGCAAGGGGCGGTTGGAGAAGGGTTTGGCACCACAGCAACGTTAGCCTGGATGAATTCCTGCAAGGAGGCAACAGTGCGAGAAAGCTCTATTATTTTA
The DNA here is from genome assembly GCF_024679095.1 of Eriocheir sinensis. Lineage (NCBI taxonomy): Eukaryota > Metazoa > Arthropoda > Malacostraca > Decapoda > Varunidae > Eriocheir > Eriocheir sinensis. The sequence goes on along the minus strand of NW_026112193.1, from coordinate 167,406 downwards.
TTCTGACCTGCTTCCATCTTCTCTTCTTGCTCCTGCAGTCTTGTCTCGAGATGCTGCCTGGTGAGAGAAAGCTCTATTATTTTATTCTGGCCTTCTTCCATCTTCTCTTCCTGCTCCTGCAGTCTTGTCTCGAGATGCTGCCTGGACAGACACAATCGACAGACAGCAGAACGCCCTGTAAAAAAGTGAGCTGAGAAGCTACCGTTACAAGTACTGCACTTCTTAGGCGCCATCTTAGCTGAAATGAAAGAGATAAAAACACAGAGTAAAGGGGATTAGGAAAGGGGGTGAGGTGTGTGAAAGGTAGTTTAGTAATGGAGGAAAAGTGAGAGAGAGGAGAAGTAGGAAGGGATGTGAGGTGAGTAAAGAGGGGGAAAGAGAGGTGTGTGAGATCAAGGAGGGTTAGGAAATAGGTGAGGTGGGAGAGAGGAGGAGTAGGAAGGGATGTGAGGTGAGTAAAGAGTGGGAAAGGGAGGCGGTGAGTGAGGTGTGTGAGATCAAGGAGGGTTAGGAAATAGGTGAGGTGGGAGAGAGGAGGAGTAGGAAGAGATGTGAGGTGAGTAAAGAGGGGGAAAGAGAGGCGGTGAGTGAGGTGTGTGAGATCAAGGAGGGTTAGGAAATAGGTGAGGTGGGAGAGAGGAGGAGTAGGAAGGGATGTGAGGTGAGTAAAGAGGGGGAAAGGGAGGGGTGAGTGAGGTGTGTGAGATCAAGGAGGGTTAGGAAATAGGTGAGATGAGTGAGAGGGAGTTTGGGAAAGGAGGTAAGTGGGAGAGAGGAGGAGTAGGAAGGGATGTGAGGTGAGTGAGGTGTGTGAGAACAAGAAAGGTTGAGAAAGAGGCGAGGTAAGGTGGGTGAAGGGATGTGTAAATAGGATGTGAGGTAAGGTGAGTGAGGGGGGAAGGGCTCAGAAATATGTGGAGGTGAGGGAGGAGTAGGGAGGGCTAATCCTCTAGGGGATGAGGAGGAGCAAAAGGGATGTGAGGTGAGCGAGGGTGGGGGGGGGCTTAGGTGAGGTGAGGGAACGGGGTGTAGGAAGTGTTAATCCTCTAGGGGATTTAAAGAGGGTGTAATGAGGAGGAGCAGATTGAATCCTCAGGGAATTCAAAGGGTGGGTTGTCGACACACCCAAATCACGAGTGAGACACTCGGGAACACAAAGTCACTCGGGACACACGAAACACTCAGAAACCCAAGCACAAGCACGAGTAAACACCCTCAAGTCACTCGCAAAAACACCGGAAGTATAACAGCACACTCAAAACACTCTGAAACCCACGCAGAGCACTATAAACACCCAAATCACACGTAAAAGCACTGGAAACACAACACACTCGAAACGCAGAACACTCGAAAACAGCCAAATCACACGCAAAAACACCGGAAACAAAACAGCACACTCAAAACACTCTGAAACCCACGCAGAGCACTATAAACATCCAAATCACACGTAAAAGCACTGGAAACACAACACACTCGAAACGCAGAACACTCGAAAACAGCCAAATCACACGCAAAAACACCGGAAACAAAACAGCACACTCAAAACGCTCTGAAACCCACGCAGTACACTTAGAAGCAGCCAAATCACACGCAAAAACACCGGAAACACAACACACTTGAATCACTCTGAAACCCACGTAGAACACCCGGAAACAGCCAGATCACACTCAAAAACACCGGAAACACAACACACTTGAATCACTCTGAAACCCACGCAGAACACCCGGAAACAGCCAGATCACACGCAAAAACACCGGAAACACAACACACTTGAATCACTCTGAAACCCACGCAGAACACCCGGAAACAGCCAGATCACACGCAAAAACACCGGAAACACAACACACTTGAATCACTCTGAAACCCACGCAGAACACCCGGAGACAGCCAGATCACACGCAAAAACACCGGAAACACAAATCACAGAGGCAACCACAGGCAGAAACCACAAGCGAACACACACCAAACACGTGTCGGGAAATCACAGGCAACACACAAGGTCCACAAGCGAGAACACACAAACGCCCAAGAGCACGACGAAAACAGGGCAAGCGATGTTGTGGGGCGCAGCGGGGTGAGGTCACGACCTTCTCTCAGCAGAGGTCGGGTGTGAATGAAGCAGAGAGGTGAATGTCGGAGAGAGAGAGAGAGAGAGAGAGAGAGAGAGAGAGAGAGAGAGAGAGAGAGAGAGAGAGAGAGAGAGAGAGAGAGAGAGAGAGAGAGTTGCTTGGTTGGGAAGAGAGCGGCGGCCGTCACTCGTGTCAGGCTATCACGGGGTATTATAAGCTAACACTTCCGCCCTCGCATCAAGTATTTCCAGACCCAAAAGCAGATTAACTGGGTCCTCATGGGTTTCTTTTTCACGTTCATTGTGTAGGAGCTTTGTCGAACTACCACCAGGGTCATAAATCTAGCTCTTGCAAAAGCTTTGTCAAATGTGTGTGCCTGGGCGATGAATTGTTTTACGAATATGACCCTTCGCCACTTCCCGCCGTGTGAGGGTCCTTTGAATTTATGAAGGCTGTTTTCTATCACACTTTCCTTCTGCTTCTTTTGCTTCTGCTATTTTCTTTTTCCTCGTCTTCCTTTTCCGGTATTTTGTCTTCTTCGACTGCTCATTTTCCTTTTTTTTTTGTTTTCTGTTTTTCTTGTTCTTCTTGCTTTCTTTCTTGCTCTTCTTCTTATTTTCCTCCTCCTCGTCTCCGTCCATCCTTATTCTCATTTTTATCGTCCTCCTTATCCTTCCCTTCCTTCTCCCTGTTATCCAGCATTCTTCTTCCATTTCTTGTTCTCCTCTTCCTCCTCCTAAACTCACAAGCTTGCCAATAGATATGAGTTATCATCTCAATAAAATGTGTATCTGATGTGTGTGTGTGTGTGTGTGTGTGTGTGTGTGTGTGTGTGTGTGTGTGTGTGTGTGTGTGTGTGTGTGTGTGTTACCACGTCTTGACAGGGGACTCAGATTCAAGATGCAAGATTTATTTTCATATTTGGGTAGGCGGCTGCTGAGTGGTTAGCGTGCGGGCCCCACATTCACCACGCCATGGACAACGTTGATTCGAATCCCCATGCTACAACCTGGGATTTTTCAGTCATTCCCGAGTGGCCTAAGACTACCCACATGCTGTCCTGAATACCACCCATCAACCCGAACTCTAGAAGAAACCGTCCAGTGAGTCAGGAATGAGTTCCGGGGGGCAGCATGAGCCAAGCATAACTGGCGCTTCTATAAAAATTGTCTGCGCCATGACGGGCTTGGGCCGACCACCAGACCCCTGAAGAAAGCCTACCTTCCAAATGTTTTCGTCCGAGCTGCACTGTTCTTCTTCCCGTGTTGCTTCATCGTGTTTCGTTGTGTTGGGAATCTGAAGGCACACACAGGGGCCACCGAGGCATTTCAGTCAGGTGTGAAAATGTGTTGATATAGAAACAAAAAAATCAGTAAACTATAAAAAGTGCATTATTCGGTTTCAATTCGTTCAAAATAAATTTAATTAAGGTAAAAATAGGATTTACGTGTGGCTTATAACAGAGCAAAGAGAACATCTGTGTTGCTGCTAAGATTAAAACAAAAAATAAAACAGTAATAACGTTCCATATAAACCAACAAAGCAATTTTACCCCCGACTCATCCTAATTATGTTCCTTGATTTGTTTTGTTGGTTGTGTTTGCCGTCTACTCACCAAAGAACAGACTGGAATGAAGAATTATTCGCCATGATGAATTATTTTAGTTTCTCATTTCTTTTCATATTTGATTCTCACTGACATTGTCATTTCGTCCTAACATGTATACAGGACGTGGACTATTCACTCCTTTCATACACTTTGTGCTGGTGAATACTGAGTTCCATCGTTTCTTTGTCCCTTATTTCTTTCTTCTTTCCTTTCCTTTGTTTATCATCTTCCTTATTTGTTCCTTTCTTTTCCCCTTTTCTTTTACAATACTACTTTTTTATATATCTGGTGCATTTCTAGGGACCAGTAATGAACACACACACACACACACACACACACACACACACACACACACACACACACACACACACACACACACACACACACACACACACACACTAACGACCCTCACCCCCCCACACCTAACCCGCCCCCCCCCACTACCACCCCCCACACAAACACCTCACTCTACCCTTCCCATTCCGCCTCAGCATGACATTTGGCCGCGGGACTTTACACTGCTATTGGCATTGGCGAGTTCTACAATGCCTGGCTGATCACCCAAAGACCGGGGGGAGGCGGGAGGAGGAGGCAAATATTCCGAACAGGAGAGTCGAGGAGTCTAAAAATTGGTCCGTGCGTTCCAACTCCAATCCAACTCCTCGATTTAGAAGATCCTTGCGCTCCTGACCTGCTTTCACCTTGTTCTTTTCTTTTCTTTTGTACTTACTGACGGCTGAAGGACAGGTGTGGGAGAGGATAGATGGACAGGAAGGAAATATATACTAACATACCTTTAGAACAGTTGGAGAAACTAATCTAGACAGGTGGGTAATATCTAAATCTATGTTGGACATCTGTGGAAAGATAGATAGGCAGGTAGTATATACTAACATTCCTTCAGGATAGGTGAAGGAAACGGAAAGGTAGCCGGGCAGGTAATATAAATATTATACCAACATGCCTTCAGGACAGATGTGGGAAAAGGGAAAAGGTAGACGGGCAGGTAATATATATGAGGCAAGCTTAGCTTATTAGACGTATCAGTAAGTTTATAAGTAAATTTAGACATGTTAGTAAGTTTATTAGAAATGTTAGGTATAGGTAAGTTAAGTAAGGGAGTATTACCAAAATTTGCAGATAGAAACAGGTGTAGGGGCTAGATATGAACATGACAACTAGACAGGATGATAAGCAAGATGTGGTGACAGAGAAACAGGCATAGCAAGGCAGACCGATAGACAGACAGACAGGCAGGTAGCGGGAGACAGACACATAAAGACACACAGACGTTCAGCTAAGCATAATACATACATACATATATACATTCAGTCAAGTTTTCCTGCATATTGGTGTATATATAGAGGTGAAGATGGCGCTATAGCTATATAGATCTGCGAGTTGGCTCTGTGCTCATCTATATCTTGTTGGTTGGATTGGTTGGTTGGATAAATTCATGGATAGTGAGGTAAGGTGGGGTTAGGATTACAGGAGCTGCCTTGTAAAGGGCAATACAGACTCCTTACATTCTTATATTTTTATGTATACACCTTGAGGTTTAAAATAAAGTCCACAGTAAAGGGATTCTCTCACGGAGAAGTGTAATTTAAGAGGATTAACGCCCTTAGCTATTCTTACAGATTCAATATTCAAACATATATACATACATACATTACAAGTTTGGCTATTGGCAGTGCATCATTTTCGGCAACACACACACACACACACACACACACACACACACACACACACACACACACACACACACACACACACACACACACACACACACACACACACACACACACACACACACACACACACACACACACACACACACACACACACACACACACACACACACACACACACACACACACACACACACACACACACACACACACACACACACACATGACAACTCTGGTAGCTCAGTCGGTTAGAGCGCCGCGCTGCAAGGCTTCATGACCAAACAGGCGGCGGTTCGAGCCCCGCTCAGGCCGGATTCTTTCCGTTGACTAGGAGTGGTTACTGTCCCCCCTTGAGCAAGGGGGTGGGGTGTGTGGTGTGTGAGGTCCTGGCAGTACCCAGAGATCGACAAAATGAGTACCTGCTCACGTCGTGAGGGTACCTGCTGGCGACAGCGACTCCAACTCGTGATCAGGCCGTGGTGAATTACACACACACACACACACACACACACACACACACACACACACACACACACACACACGCACCATGACTGTTTAACGTTCCAGAAATGCTGTGTTAGAGAGACTTGGAAGAAAAAGAAGAGAGGGATGAAGGGGATGACGCGAAGAAAGGAAGGAAAGAGGGGAAGAGAGAAAGAAAAAGAGAGAAAGACGAAAAAAAACAGATGCAGGAGTTGGGAAGATTATGATAGAGAAAGCATAATAAGGAAAAGTGATGCATTCTAAAGCAAGAGAGAGAGAGAGAGAGAGAGAGAGAGAGAGAGAGAGAGAGAGAGAGAGAGAGAGAGAGAGAGAGAGAGAGAGAGAGAGAGAGAGAGAGAGAGAGAGAGAGAGAGAGAGAGAGAGAGAGAGAGATTACACATAACACGCATATATACAGAGAGAGTCTTAAGCAAACAAAGGGAGGGGGAGGGAGGAGGAGCAGGGCACAGATGCAAGATGGCGCCACTATAAACACTCGCCTGCGCCAGAACGGGCTGGGCCGACCATCAGGCCCCACCTGGAAGAAGCCTTGGGCCGACCATCAGACCCCACCAGGAAGATGCCTACCGGCGCAACGGGCAACGACGTAAAAAAAAAAAAAAAAAAAAAAAAAAAAAGACGAGGGACACAGAACGAAGGGACACACACGAGAGACGAGGCAGCGCGAGGCGGCACAGAGAACACAGGACGGGAGGATGAAGAGGGAGAGGAAACATGCATAGTGATGGACAGAGAGGCGGACAGACAGATGAAGGTGGAGAGAGGACAATACAAACGGATTTAGAAAGAGACAGGAAGAAAGACAGATAGAGAGATGCAAAGACATAGAGAGATAGAGACAGTAAAAATGAGATATAAGGATACACAAACTTTAAGAGAGATGAACGTAGGTAGGAAAAGAGAGACACACAGTTAGTTAGAGAAAGAGATGAAGAGATAAATATATAATATATAGAGCTGAAACAAAGGCGGCCAGGAGACAAAGACAGGCAAAAACTAGCGGAAAAAGCAAGAAAAAATAAATATCAAAACACACACACACACACACACACACACACACACACACACACACACACACACACACACACACACACACACACACACACAACTCAGTTTGAAAATAACATTGGTAATTATATTGTTTTAACAGATATCTCTGATCACTATCCATTATTTTCTCATTCTAAGAATAATGATATAATACACCCATTATCATAACTAAAAGACTTAAATGACAAAGCAGTACTTAACTTCAACCACAATCTGCAACAACTAAGCTGAAGCAATGTATTTAAGTGTAGCTGTCCTAATGAATCATTTAATGTACTCTTCTCTGAGTTTAGCAAAATATTTAATCAATATTTCCCATTAAAAAGAGTGAGAGTAGATAAAAGGCACACAATAAAACCATATATAACTTCAGCCCTTAAAAGAAGCATTACTGAAAAAAAAAACAGATTAGACTAGCAAAAAGGTGGCCAGTCACATACAAGGAAACATATAGACATTACAGGAACAATTTAACGAAGCTCT
>NW_026112193.1:55000-155000 GCF_024679095.1 Eriocheir sinensis | reverse complement strand
ACTTATTTTCTCCTTCCGTACCTTCTTCTCACCCTGTTTTATACTACTCTCACCTCCGTCTCCGTCTTTCCTCCATTTTCTATTTATCTCTCTCCTTTCTTCCTTTGCCAACCTTTTCCCCCTTCCTTCCCTCACTCCTCAAGTATTCTCTTTCTCCGCCTCATTTCCCTCATTCATCTTCCCTCCTTTGCATACGTCTTCCCTCCCTCTGTTGCACCTCCTATTTTTCTCTCCTTTCTTCCCTCCCTCCTTCCTCTCTATTCATTCGTCTGACTTCCATTCAAACATTTAAAAAACAACTTTGAATTTTACCTTTCTCCGCTTCCTCCTTCCTTTAATGCTCCTTTTTTTCCCTTTCGTTCCTTCCTTAATACATTCTATCCTTTTAGATGTTTTCTCCACTTTTTTTTTTTCATGCCAAGTCCTGTTTTATTTTACTGTCTTTTGCGTCTTCATACTTTTTCTTTACACACACACACACACACACACACACACACACACACACACACACACACACACAGAATGGTCATCTCACTCGTTATATATCTCTATCTATCGCCTCCTCCTCCTCCTCTTCCTCCTCCTCCTACCTGACCAGATTATTCAATGGTCTAAAAAGCGGCAAATGTCTTTCAACACAGACAAGCATAAACTCACACATTTTGGGCACGAATACATTAACTTCAGCACGCGTGGGAAGCCTCTGCAGGTCGTCCAGTGGGTCAATATCTGAGTCTCATTACCAACAGTGACCCGAGACATACAAGAAGAGGAAGAAAGGAAAAGAAAGGAAAGAAATAGAGGAAAGAGCGAGGCTGTAAGAAAATAACATGAGTGGAAGTACGCAGGAGAAGAGAAAGCAAATGGAAGGAAAGCAACTTAATAATTCTTTCTCTTCTTCTGCGCACTTCCACTAATGTTATTTTTTTTATATTTTGTTCGTTCCCGTTTACTTCCTTTCCCTTTGCTTTATCTTCCTTTCCTTCTTCGTCTCAGGTCACTGCTGGTAGTAATAAGACTCTGACATTAACCCACTGGACGACCTGCAGAGGCTTCCCACGCATATTGTATTAACGTTAATCTATTCATCCTAAAGTGTGTGTGTTTATGTTTGTCTGTGTTGAAAGACATTTGCCACTTTTCAGACCATTGAATAATCTGATAAAGTAGGAGGAGGAGGGAGGGGAGGGAAGGGAAGGAGGAGGAAGAAGAAAAGGAGGAGAAGGAAGAGGAGGAGGAGTAAGAGGAAATTGATGGAGATATACAAGGAGTAAAGTGACCATTCTGTGTGTGTGTGTGTGTGTGTGTGTGTGTGTGTGTGTGTGTGTGTGTGTGTGTGTGTGTGTGTGTATACAGTTTAACGCGTGCCGGTTGCGGTCAGCTAGGTTTACACGGAACAAAGAATGTATGCATGTATGATGTATGTATGTATGTACGCATCAATAGATCGATGGATGGATGGATGACGTAACTATGTGTATATTTATGTACGTGTCGATTAGTATGTATGTGTGTAAGTATGTATGTATGTGTGTAAGTATGTATGTATGTATGTATGTATGTATGTATGCATGTATTATGTATTATGCAGTTCAGTTCTGGTCCCCCTATTATAGAATGGATATCAAGATGTTAGAATCTGTACAGAGGAGGATGACAAAGATGATTCAGGGGGTGAGAAACTTGCCTTATGAAGACAGGCTGAAGCAGTTAAATCTACACTCTCTAGAAAGGCGAAGGTTGCGAGGAGACTTGATCGAAGTCTATAAATGGATGAAGGGATCTAATAAAGGGGCTGTCACTAAAATTTTGAGAGTGAAAGATACAGGTAGGACGCGTGGCAATGGTTTTAAGTTAGACAAATTCAGATTCCACAAAGACATAGGCAAGAATTGGTTTACCAATAGAGTGGTGGACGAATGGAACAGGCTTGGGAGCCATGTTGTGGGTGCCAATACCATATATACATTCAAGAAGAGGCTAGATAAAGCCATGGATGGTGAGGTAAGGTGGGGTTGAGTGTACAGGAGCTGCCTTGTAAAGGCCAACCGGCCTCTTGCAGACTCCTTACGTTCTTATGTTCTTACGTTCTTATGTATGTGTGTATGTGTGTGTGTATGTATGTATGTATGTATGTATGTGTGTGTGTGTATGTATGTATGTATGTATGTATGTATGTATGTATGTATGTATGTATGTATGTATGTATGTATGTATGTATGTATGTATGTATGTATGTATGTATGTATGTATGTATGTATGTATGTATGTATGTATGTATGTATGTATGTATGTATGTATGTATGTATGTGTGTATGTATGTGTATGTATGTATGTATGTATGTGTGTATGTATGTATGTGTGTATGTGTGTATGTGTGTATGTATGTATGTATGTATGTATGTATGTATGTATGTATGTATGTGTGTGTGTATGTATGTATGTATGTATGTATGTGTGTATGTATGTATGTATGTGTGTATGTGTGTATGTATGTATGTATGTATGTATGTGTGTATGCATGTATGTATGTGTGTATGTGTGTATGTATGTGTATGCGCATACTGGCAATATATTCGCGTCTATGTGCCATTTCCTTCCTCATATTCCCTTCCCATCTCCTCTATATCCTTTTATCCTCCTCCTCCTCCTTCTCCTTCATTACCACCTCCTCCTCCTCCTCCTCCTTTTCCACCTCCACCACCACCACATCCTCCTCCTCCTCCTCCTCCATCATCACATCCTCCTCTTCCTTCACCTCCATCACCACTTTCCTCCTCCACCACCACCACCACCACCACCTCCTCCTCCTCCTCCTCCTCCTCCTCCTCCTCTCTGGGAATTCAATAATGGGGATCACAAGATAATAATTACACCTATCACGGAGAGGAGGAACAGGTGGGGGAGAGAGAGAGAGAGAGAGAGAGAGAGAGAGAGAGAGAGAGAGAGAGAGAGAGAGAGAGAGAGAGAGAGAGAGAGAGAGAGAGAGAGAGAGAGAGAGAGAGAGAGAGAGAGATAACTAACTTTGGATCTTTTCCAATGATTGTATCCGTCTGTGAGTGTGTGTGTGTGTGTGTGTGTGTGTGTGTGTGTCCACTTCCAAACAAACGGAATTCTTTAGTTCAGCTCTCTCTCTCTCTCTCTCTCTCTCTCTCTCTCTCTCTCTCTCTCTCTCTCTCTCTCTCAACCTGCCTGTAGGCGTGCATAAACAAAACCTTCTAAATATTCACCGCCGAGTAATTGGAACAGAAATACATTTTTTTGTGGATTGGTTAGTGGCATTGGCGGCGCCAGCAGAGGAAACACGAAACTAGGACAGAAAGGAGAACGGTGAGCTAGGAGAGAGGGAAACAGAGAAACGAAGAGGCAGTGAGGATGAAGGATAAAAGAAGGTTTCAAACAGGAACAGGAATCAGAACGTTGAGCAGAGCAGAGGGAAACAGTGGGGAAGAGACAGTGAGGGTTAAGGATTAAATAAACGAGGTGCATGACAGGAACAAGCAGAGTAACGGTAGGCGAGGACAGAGAGCGAGGCAAAGAGGTAGTGAGGATTAAGGAACAAATAAGCAATTATCGAAAAGCAAAGCAAGTATTGGTAAAACAACGGTGAGAAAAAAAATAATGAATGATAAAAGATATGAAGAAAAAACGTACAACGAGATGCAAAAAAAAAGGTAAAATAATGGTTTACGGATATAAAGGAAAACACTCGGAAATAAAGAGTAAAAAGGAAAAAAAATAGAAGATCGGGAAAGAAGAAACAACGACATAGGAAAATGCAAATGATATGGAAATGAAAACAACGAAAAGCCAAAGGACAATGGGAAACGAAAATATAGGAACAAACAAAGAAGTGACGGGAGAATAAAAAGAAACAGGAAATTAGTGAAAAAACAGCAACAAGCGAAAGCAGAACAAATAAACAACGTTAAGTGGAAAATAAAGGAAAACACAAGCAATCAAAGAGTATAATTATAAGAAAGTTAAGTAATCGAGGAGCGAACTGAAAAAAAATCAAGAAACGCAAATAATAGTAAAACAAAAAGACGATGTGAAAGAGAATGGAAAGATAGATTGAAGGAAGCAAGTAGCGGTGAAGGAATGGCAGTAGAAATAACAATGGAAGCGTATGAAAAAAGGAAGGTAGCCAAGCAGTTGGAAATTTAAATGCGAAAACGTAGTTTGGTGTGGTAAAGGCGGGTGCATACGCCATAGCTGCGCGTGGCTGCGGTGCTCTTCTCCGACCCGTTGTCCCTTTGAGCCTGTGGTGGACAAGAACCAGCCACCCCGGGACACGCGCCAGTGTGACATCCGGGATTGCCACAGTTTACCTTCCCTGGGTTTCCCCAGGCACCCATTTATCGACCAGCCCGAGAGGGAGGATGAACAGCTGGGTGAGCTGCACGCTGAATATGCCCGTGCCGGGATTCGAACCCAAGGCTGCGGAGTAATAGCAAGGCACGCTGACCACTAGGCCACGGAGGCGTATATACTGGTGTATAATAATTATATACATTTGGTGTGGATATATGGAAAAAAGGAATTTAAGTAACGGGAAACGAATGAAAGCAAATGGACAGTAAAAAAGGGAAGTGCTGTGAACACCGTTGGATTTAGTTTTACATGAAAGTTGTGCTAATAAAAATAAATAAATATGGTAAATACTGCCCGATCTTTTAATGCTGTGTTGCTGTTAGTATTACAGCTACTACTACTACTACTACTACTATTACTACTACTACTACTACTATTACTACTACTACTACTACTACTACTACTACTGTTAGTTTGTAAGCTAACTGAACCATGAATATGTGATTACTAACCTTGTTACAGCTTCTGCCACTTCAGTCCACGCTCTCTTCTTATCCTCAGGGGTGATGCTCTTCCCATAACACCCTCTGATTGTACGTATTTTTTCTTGAATTTGACGTAAGAAGACCGTTTCATCTGGCGACCAATTAAACTTACTCCTTTTCTGCGCTGGTTCCCCGGCCCGTAGATGTGCTCATTGGGGCAGATGACGTGGTTATTATGCGGTAATTTCAGCAGAGCAAGTCGTGACGCAGGAGGGGAGATAAGGGTATTGACGAGTGACGGAGTAAAAGCAGCCTTGGAGGCTGCTTCTATCTGCCACAAAACTCAGTATTTTCTTGTGTTTGCCATTTATTATGTTTCTGTTGTACATTTATACATCTTTTCCTTATTATTCTTTTGAAATATATACTTAATTCATGTCGGATGTTTACGTTTTGCACGGAGGCGTCCTTAGCAACGAGCCCGCCATAAAGAAGAAGAAGAAGATAATAGTAGCCAGGATTTGCTAATACCTACACTCAAAGTTGACGAGGATAGCTTTTACTCATAATAATTTGAAACTATTAACTTTGATAGTAGCTTTAAGAGTAAAAGTTAATAGCTCTCGAGGATACGGGCCCAGAGTTGCACGGCGTATTACAGGTGGGGCCTTACCAGCGAATTGTACAAGGATGACATAACTCCCGGCGTCTTGTATTCGAAGTTTCTCGATATGAACCCAAGCATTGTATTGGCTTTCTTACAGGAGGAGGAGGAAGAGGAGGAGGAAGAAGAGGAGGAGGACACTGAGGAAAAGAGGAAGGATAGAGAGGAAGAAGGGAAGGAGGTAGCGGAGAGGAAGGATAGGAGGGGGGAGAAGAGAGAGGGGGGAGGGGGGCGAAATAGATGAATGATACATAAAATGGAAAAGCAATGAGATGCATTATGAGAAAAAGAGGAAAATCGTTGGGCGATAAGGAGGAAGAAGAGGAGAAAATGAAGACTGGGAATAATTACGTGCTGCCTCGGAGGGAAGGAAGGAAGGAAGGAGGTAGGGTAAGAAGGGAGGAAATAAGTAATGAGAAAGGGAGGAACGGAAGGAAGAAAGGCACGAAGGAAGAACGAAAGGAATGAATGAAGTAAGTCAGGAAGGAAGGAGTGATGGAATAGAGGCAGGGAGGGCAGGATGGAAAGAATGAAAAAAGGAATTAAGGAAATAATGAAAGGAAGGAGACGAGGAAGGGAAAGGAGAAAAGAATAAGGGAAGAAGGGGACAAAGGAAGGAAGGAAGGAAGGAAGTAAGGAAAAAATAAATGGAGGAAGGGAGGCAGGAAATGAAAAAAGGGAGGAAGAAAATGAATGAATGAAGGAATGAAGGAAGGAGTGAAATGAGGGAGGAATGGAAGATTAACGTTAGAGGAAATGAACAGTGAAGGGAAGAATAGAGGGAAAAAGGAAAGACAGAAGGAAGGAAGAAAAGATAGAAGGATAAAAAAAAAGGAAGGAAGAAAGGAAAATAACATTCATTCTTACTCTCCTATACTCCCACTTTCCTTCCGTTCATTCAATTCAATTTTTTTTCTTTTTTTCACTAATTTTCCTTAATCAATTTTCCTCCTACACCTCCTCCTCCTCCTTCTCCTGGCCTTTTAATGGGGCCAGACGGTGGTCATGAGGAAGGAGAAGAGAGGAAGTAATAAAGAAGAGAATATACAGATAAATTTTAGAGCAGTAAGAAATCTTGATTCTGGAAAATTGAACCAAAATGTGAAAAATGAAGGAGAAGGAGGAGCAGGAGGAGGAGGAGCAGGAGGAGGAGGAGGAGGAGGAGGAAGAAAAAGATTTATGTGAGAATAATCGCAAAGATCGGATGGGAGACATAAATTAGAAGGAAAAAGACAAGGAAGAAAAGACGATGAAGAAAAAGAGAAGAAGAGCGGATAACAGGAAAAGAAAAAAAAGAATTATGATAAATGAGGTGGTCACACACACACACACACACACACACACACACACACACACACACACACACACACACACACACACACACAGACACACACACACACACACACACACACACACACACACACACACACACACACACACACAAATCAAAAGGTAAATTCTGTCTTCATAATTTCTCTCTCTCTCTCTCTCTCTCTCTCTCTCTCTCTCTCTCTCAGGTTCTGTTGCTATGAAGTTCTGTGTATCAGTATTTTCTGAATTTCTGTTCCTTTCAGACACAAAGTTTTCTTAATTGTCTTTGTCACATACCTGCCATGAACACGTAGCGCACCTTCATGCCTAAATCACCCCCCCACACACACCTGCCCCCCACAGACCTGTCACACACACCTGCCCCCCACAGACCTGTCACACACACCTGCCTGTCTTGCTTCCTCTGAATGCTAAGGAGGGTTCGTATTCATAATCATTAGTGTGGTCCAGTATTTGTTGTCTCTCGTTAATTATTTTCTTTGTAGGCATTTAGGCTCAATTCAAAGGACTCGTGTTGTAAATATTCAATCTCCGTAATTGCCTTTTATATTACGGCTTCAAAAAGAGATATGGGAAACTTTTTTTTCAAGGGGTGGATGGTTATTCTCTGTTTTCAGAATTTTTTATCTCGTTCATTCTCAGACTTTTTGTGATTTCTGTATTTTTCTTTTTCTTTTTTTAATCAACTTTTCCTCTCTGCTTTTTTGAATATACCTTTTTCTCTGCTTTCTTTTTAATATCAACATTCTTCTCTGCTTTCTTTTTTTAAATCAACCTTTTTCTTTCTTTTCTAAAACAATCTTTTCTCTGCTTTCTTTTTTAAATCAATCTTTTTCTCTGCTTTCTTTTTTTAAATCAACCTTTTTTGTGCCTCTTTTTTTAAATCAACCTATTTCTCTGCTTTCTTTTTCATATCAACCTTTTTCTGTTTTCTTTTTTTTTTACCAATTTTTTTTGTCAACTTTGTATTTCTCATTTTTTTCTGTTTTTCTTCGCTCTTCTTTTGTTTCTCTTTTCTTTCATTTTTTTGGACTGCATATCTACCCTCCTCCTCCACGCTGACACAACGCCGACGTAGTCACGTATAAGGTATAAATTCCACAACTTTGTCCAAACATGAAGTACACCCACAAGTTCAATAATTTCTTTTTTTTTTCTGTGGTACAAAGGAGTCGGCATTCAATTTTTATATTTTACTTTTTCTTACTTTTTTTTCCTCCATATATTTCCAATTCAGTCCTGCGTTCATTCTTTCCTCCTTTCCTTTCGTTTTCATTACCTTTCTTTTCCCTTTCCTTCTTTCACCTTTCCCGCTTTTTCTTCATAATTTTCTGCTTTAAACTTTTTATTTTCCTAATTTCCTTTGTTTCACCTCGAGGTAAAGCTAAGTAAGAGGTAAGGTGAAGTAATTCGGTGGCTGAGTGGTTAGCGTGGGTCTTCACATTCACCGCGTTCTGGACGACGCGGGTTCGAATCTGCCGCTACCACCTAAGATTTTTCAGTCAGCGCCGAGTGGCCTAAGACTACCCACATGTTGTCCTGAAGACCACCCATCAGCCCGGATTCCAGAAGAACCGTCCAAGTCATTCAAGAATGAGCTCCGGGGGGCAGCATGAGCCAAGAAAAGATGGCACCACTATAAACACTTGCCTGCACCAAGACGGGCTCGGGCCGACCACCAGGCCCCTCAAGAAAGCCTACCGGTGCTACAGGCTTCAGCGTAAAAAAAAATGTAAGATGAGGTAAAGTAAGGTCAGGCAAGGTAAAGTAAGAAGAGGTAAGTTAAGTTTGGTTAGGTCAGATTAGGTAATGTATGGCAGGGAAAGGAAAGGACAGATAAGGAAAGGAAAAAAAAGGAGAGGAAAAGAGAAGAAAGCTAAAGTAAGGTAAGGAAAAGCAACGTAAGGAGAGGCCAAGAAGTATGAAAGTGAATTGTAAGACAAGCAAAGACAAAACAAGATCAAGACCAAGCCATGCTCACAAAAACGCCAAACGCCCGTGGGAAGTGACGTCTTGCTTGGCGCTGCCTGGCCCAGGAACTCACCTGTCCTGTGTGGCGGAGCGCCGGGGGGAAGAAGAGAGATAATCAGGTATAAAGGACGTGTACGTGACCTTGCATTGGAGATACTTTATTACATATAGATAAACAGATAGATAAATATATAGATAGAAGGAGATGGATAGATTGATAGTTATGTTGTCTATTATTAGGTTATTGGGGAAAAAGTGGAAAAGAACAAAGAAAGAGGGAATAGTAATGATTTGGAAAGAGGAAATGATATAAATAGATAGACAGATGAGCAAAAAGACAGACTAATACACAGATAGATAGACAGACAGATCGACAAATACAGTTTTTTAGTCTGCTTAGGTTATGAAGGCGAGGAAAAGTGGGAAAGGACAACGAAAAGGGATAAACGAAGGCTTTGGGGAGAGGAAATGATAGATTGATATATTGGTAGATAGTTTTATTGTGTCACATGACCTCCAAGGCCTGGACCAGTTCACTGAGCACAGCGTGTGGCTCACCGCCGTCAACAGTAATGGCGGGGGAGACGCCACCCCGGAGGTCACTGCCAGAACCTTCTCAGACGTGCCCTCAAAGGAGCCTCAGAATGTGAGCGTTGAGGCTGCCAGCTCAAGGGTGAGTTGTGGAAGGCTTCCAAGGCAAAGATACATTGTGAAACTCGTTTTTAAATAGCTTTCTGCTCTGTTCGTTTCCTTCACATCATCTCTACAAGTTGCACATTCATTGTTTCAGTATTTTTAACCCTTGCACATTCATTATATTTGACCCATCCGCTGCGATTGGCACGGATTTGGCCTTCACTGGTAGCCTGAAAACATTTACTCCCATGTCTTTCCCTGGCTCTGTGGTGGATAGTGGAGTGTTTCCCATGTGGCATTGGTGCGCAGGATATCCCCTCCCAAGCTGCAGGACTTTACATTTTTCTCCACTGAATTGTAGCAGCCGGTTTGTGTTCCATTCCTGTAGCTTGGTGAGGTCTTCTGGTAGGAAATCCACAGTCAGGGGGTTAAGTTGAAGCATTCATGGCCTCACACAATGTTCAAACTTTTTAAGATTGTATTTTGATAATTTATCGTATAACTTTTTTCCCTCACACGGCCTTTCCCTTCAGAGCCTCATCATCTGCTGGGAGCCTCCGCTGGTCGAGCACCAGAATGGGATCATCACCAGCTGCAAGATCCGCTACAAAGAGCGCGGCGAGTCAGGTTCCTCCAAGACCAAAGCCACAGACGGAAACAGACGACTCTTTGCCCTCAAGAAAAGCACCACATACTCCATAAAGGTTTAACCCGTCTGCTGCGATTGGCACAGATTTCACATTCACTGGTAGCCTGATAACATACAGTCCCTGGTCTTTCTCTGCCTCTGTGGTGGATAATGGAGTGTTTCCCATGTGGTATTGGTGTGCTGGATATCCCTTCACTGGTAGCCTGATAACATACAGTCCCTGGTCTTTCTCTGCCTCTGTGGTGGATAATGGAGTGTTTCCCATGTGGTATTGGTGTGCTGGATATCTCTTCACTGGTAGCCTGATAACATACAGTCCCTGGTCTTTCTCTGCCTCTATGGTGGATAGTGGAGTGTTTCCCATGTGGTATTGGTGTGCTGGATATCCCCTCCCATGGTGCAGGACTTACCTTTTCTTCATTGAATTGTAGCCACAGATACTTTTTGTTCTCGCTGTTCATTTCCCATTTCCTTCTGGTTCTCCTCCTCCTCCTGTAACCCTCTCTTTCCTGTCCCTACTGATCATGTTCTCTTTTTTCCTCTTGCTGTTCCTGTGTCCCCGCCCTGCCAAATATTCTCCCACGTCCTGCTTCTTGGCATTTCCTTGAGCAGGTTAGTGCAGAGAGCGTATACAGCTTAGGGTCGGAGAGGCTTTGACGGAGCTCAACCAACGTAATGTACAGACTGAAGCGACACAGCGCCACAAAGAGAGCCCACGAGACCACAATTACACACTGTACATATATAACATAAACTTGGGCGAGGCTGTGGATTTTGATGCAGCGGATGTACATTTTGATCCAATGACCCTGATAACCTAAAACCGGTGAATGTATAGGAGCACACGCACACACACACACACACACACACGCAATAATACAATACCCGTCAACATTACAAAGAGAAAGTATTCTTCCCATGATAAATACTGATTAAAAAGTCTTGTGTGTGTGTGTGTGTGTGTGTGTGTGTGTGTGTGTGTGTGTGTGTGTGTGTGTGTGTGTGTGTGTGTGTGTAATTCACCTCGGCCTGATCACGAGTTGGACTCGGTCCCGCCAGCAGGTACCCTCCCGACGTGAACAAGTGCTCATCATCATCGATCTCTGGGTACTGCCAGGACCTCACACACCACACCCCATCCCCTTGCTCAAGGGAGGACAGTAACCACCCTTGTCAACAGAAAGAATCCGGCCTGATGGGGCTCAAACCGCTGCCTGTTTGGCTGTAAAGCCTTGCAGCAGCGCTCTACCGATTGAGCTGTGTGTGTGTGTGCATGTGTGTGTGTGTGTGTGTGTGTGTGTGTGTGTGTGTGTGTGTGTGTAGCCTCGCCTCCTATACATTCACTCTGGTTTAGATTAGCAGCTGCTGCAGTCTGACTCGACTCGCTCTCCTGATCATTACTGCCGCAGGAAATGACATAACTGTCTTCTCCCACACTCTACCTTCTCTTCCGCTTTATTCTTCATTATTACCATTACCAGAAGCTTTATTACTCTGTTCCCCGCATAAGGAGGACGAGGGGACAGACACATGCGTTTGGCTTCCTGATGCAATACATATTATCAAGGGAAGCATGATAGCAAGAGAATATTGAGCTACACACAACTTTTACTACCATTATTATTGGCAAGATTGTCACGTGTAAGGAGGACGGGGAGGCAGGGACATGGGTTTGGCTTCCTGACACAACACGCATCATCAGAGGAAGCAAGGCAGCAAGCGAATAATGAGCAGCACACAACTATACGCATACAATTCCAGCACTGCCGCCAGGTAAGATCACGAGACTAACAATGAGGAGCCCAACAACATCGTTACGTCCGCATTGAATCGCTCCACATCTTATCCGCCCCAGTTACCAGCGCATAGAAGCTCCTGCCCTTCCCCATTACGCGTATATCATTAGCCAAGCGAAAAGAAAGCCACTCCTCCATCCCTTCAACTCCGGCTACATGTGATTGGGGGATTTTTGGGAAAAGATGGTGCTGGTTAATGGTATTTCCTTGGGAATATCCGCCAAGGTAACCTGAAGAGTTTTAGTGAAGGTACCATAAGGTTGAAGGCGGATTTTCTAATGGTAACAACAATAAGACTGGCACTCGTTTACTCCTTTTCCTTCTGCCTCACCAACTACTTCTGTGAGAGTCTATCAATTGCCATATGTGTTTCTACCCTCAATCTACATTCTATCTCACGTTAGTTCACCGCAGTATCACCAACGCCATCACCACATATATCAACAAACGCCACAACATACCAACATACCACACACCAACACATTCACTAAACACAAACCAGAAACTTCAAACCATCAACACACGTAATGACAGACTTACTCCCTCATAAATGGACACTGGCCTCGATTCATTATACAAATACGCTAATTATTCTAAGAAGCCTAAATTATTGGTAACGTTATATATATATATATATATATATATATATATATATATATATATATATATATATATATATATATATATATATATATATATATATATATATATATATATATATATATATATATATATATATATATATATATATATATATATATATATATATATATATATATATATATATATATATATATATATATATATTTATATATATATATATATATATATATATATATATATATATAGATATATCTATAGATATATTTATTTTTGGGTTTAGAGTTATATACATATTGGTAAATTACAAATGTAGTTTTATTTTAAGCCAGGCCATTAAGCCGAGGCTTTTAGGACCTGAAGACTCGTAAAGAAAGTACATAACAAGGGACAGGTTTAGGCCACATAAAGCATAATAACTTACATATATTTCAACAATGTATAAATGTATAGGTCAGTGAAGTGAAAAATGTATACAATACGAACATGTGAAAAAAAAACTTAGATGACATCACTCTAGCAGTAAACAAGTGTACATGTGAAATAAAAACTTGAAAATAGCTTGATTATTATTGAAATAATGAAATTTACAGCAATCAGTCGGAGTTTGCAAAAATAATTTGATAAAAAAACCGCAATGAACCATTCAAAAACACTATAAAATAAATTCAAAAATCAATGTGACCATAAGTTCTCATAGGTACTAAGAAGCCTTTTTATTAATTTGGTTTGAACAATCTTATATTCTCATCAGTTTTTAAGTGTTGTGGTAAGTCATTCCAGATTTTAGCTCCTCTTGATAGGATGCTCCGTTTTTGTTTTTACAACAAAGGAGGCAGCTCAAGGGCACACAAAAGAAAACAATAATAAAAAAAAGCCTGCTACTCGCTGCTCCTAAAAGAAACAAAAGAGGTGGCCGAAAGGAAGATCATATACGGAGAGGTGTCCTGATACCCTCCTCTTGAAAGAGTTCAAGTCGTAGGCAGGAGGAAATACAGATGAAGGAAGATTGTTCCAGAGTTTACCAGCGTGAGGGATGAAAGAGTGAAGATGCTGGTTAACTCTTGCATAAGGGGTTTGGACAGTATAGGGATGAGCATGAGTAGAAAGTCGAGTGCAGCGGGGCCGCGGGAGGTGAAGAGGCATGCAGTTAGCAAGTTCAGAAGAGCAGTCAGCGTGGAAATATCGATAGAAGATAGAAAGAGGCAACATTGCGGCGGAATTTAAGAGGTAGAAGACTATCAGTATGAGGAGGAGAGCTGACGAGACGAAGAGCCTTAGCCTCCACTCTGTCCAGAAGAGCTGTGTGGTGGAGCCCCCACATGAGATGCATACTCCATACGATGTGATGTCCTGCACAATGGTGTTAATAGGTCATGAGGTCTCCGGGTAACATTGCCAGGCATTGCTGTAAAGCCAGAGTCTATGGAGAGAGAGAGAGAGAGAGAGAGAGAGAGAGAGAGAGAGAGAGAGAGAGAGAGAGAGAGAGAGAGAGAGAGAGAGAGAGAGAGAGAGAGAGAGAGAGAGAGAGAGAGAGAGAGAGAGAGAGAGAGAGAGAGAGAGAGAGAGAGAGAGAGAGATTGTCGCTATAGTACGGTTCTTATGGGCCAAACAAAGTCTTTCGCTCCACCAGACGTGATGCAAGTGTGGACATGGCCTTATCTTACGTAATTTAGGGCACTGATGTCAGAAATCACCCGTCCAAGCATCCTTCTCCTGTCAGAGAGGCGCTATACGACAACATTAGCGTGGATAGCCTTGGCTTGAGTTTTAAATTTTCCGCAAAAAAAAAAATATTAAGCATTTAATGACCAAATATACTCAGGACTTAATAATTCACAAAGAGTTTTTCAAGTCACTTAGTTATTTTACATGCAATCTATTGCTTAACATTCATGATTTCATTAATATATTTTTTCTCTACTTCTACAAATTTGTTTACCGACAACACGATTTGAAGAAGTAAATAACGAAGAAAACGTATTTTAAGGATAGACTCGTATTAAAAACTCGTGTTGAAGCGCTGCGACTGTTTACATAATACATATCTACCTCAATGACGACGCAAAGGCTGTCAGTGAGTTATAGCAGTATTTGCCAATATATGTGTGGATAGCTTAGACTTGAGTTATTCATTTCATGCTTATTATTTACCGGCAGTTTAAGAGATCATCATGTAGCTATCTGGCAACTTACACTAGAGCAAGACCTTTAATTTAACATTAATCAATATATATATATATATATATATATATATATATATATATATATATATATATATATATATATATATATATATATATATATATATATATATATATATATATATATATATATATATATATATATACATAGGAAACAGTTCAAGGGCACCCAAAAAAAGGAAACAATAATAAAAAATGCCCTCTACTTACCTCTCCTAAATATAATTCAGAGGTGGCCGAAAGAGAGGTCAATATCGGAAGGAGAGGTGTCCAGACACCCTTCTCTTGAAAGAGTTCAAGTCGTAGGCAGGATGAAATACAGATGCAGGAAGATTGTTCCAGAGTTTACCAGAGTGAGGGATGAAAGAGTGAAGATGCTGGTTATCTCTTGCATAAGGGGTTTGGACAGTATAGGGATGAGCATGAGTAGAAAGTGCTTGCAGTGGGGCCGCGGGAGGAGGGAGGCATGCAGTTAGCAAGTTCAGAAGAGCAGTCATGTGGAAATATCGATAGAAGAGAGAAAGAGAGGCAGCATGGCGGCGGTAATTAAGAGGTAGAAGACTCTCTGTATGAGGAGGAGAGCTGATGAGACGAAGAGCCATATATTTAGTAGGAGTAGGTAGGAAGACACCTACCGAACGGGCGTGAGCTACTTCCGGTGAGGATATATGAGAAGCGAGGAGGGTGCTGAAGCCCTACAAAGACCCTTCCCATGGCCTCACTAACCGTTTCCCTTTTGTCTCATCAACACCAGAGAGCAGTTCAGCATGCTCTCTAAAGACAGTTCCTCTCTCTTTCTACACCACACTACATTCACAAAACACAAACACCTTTTCCCAAAATTCAAAATTCAAAATGGCTAACGAAAACACTACCTCGGAGTCCCCACCTGGGGGGGGGGACCATAAATTCCCCCAGGGAGGACTCCCCTTCTGGCTGCCGACTTGAGAGGTGTCCTGATAACTCCTCGAACCTCCTCCTTATCAATTTCTGCAACATTCTCGGTCTCCGTTCTAATTTTCATTCTGTGGAACACCATCTCTCCTCCTCTAAACCTCACCTACTCTTCCTCACCGAGACACAGGTTTCTGAGGCTACTGACAGCAACCTCTACTCTGTTCCCTCCTACTATCTCTATCCTAAATTTCAATCCAAAGCTGGATGTTGCGCCTACGTGCGCAACGACATCACTTGCTCTCGTGCCCACGACCTTGACTCTTCTGAATTTTCCACCATCTGGCTAAGACTTCATTGTCATTCTATTACTAAATACATCTGTGCTGTTTATCTTTCACCTAACTCTACTAACTATGTAAAACTCTTTGACTATTTGAACTCTAAAGTGGAGCACATCTTGACCTCTCCTTCGCTGAAATCTCCATCTTGGGAGATTTCAATGTTCACCACCAGCTTTGACTTTCATCCTCTTGCACTGACCAGCCTGGTGAACAAGCCTACAACTTTGCTCTCCTCAACGACCTGGAGCAGTTGGTCCAGCACCCTACTCGTATTCCCGATTGTCTTGGAGACAGGCCCAACATTCTAGACCTCTTCTTTACCTCTAATCCTTCTGCTTACTCTGTCAACCTGTTCTCTCCGTTGGGCTCCTCCGATCACAACCTTATTTCTGTATCCTGTCCTATCACTCCTGTACACCCTCTGGACCCTCCAAAGAGGCAATGCTTCTGGCATTTTGCTTCAACTCGGTGGGACGACCTGAGGATGTACTTTTCCGATTTCCGATTTGCTTTCAGGATAGAGACCCCTCTGTGTGTGCTCAGCGCATCACAGAGGTGATTGTCTCTGGAATGGAAGCATACATTCCACGTACTTTCTCTACTCCCCATGCTAAAAAACCTTGGTTTAATCACGCTTGTTCTCGTGCTGTCAAAGATAGAGAGGCAGCTCACAAAATGTACCAAGGCCCTCGAACTCCCTCTAACCATGATCATTACATTTCCGCCCGGAATCGTGCCAAATATATTCTCCGACTTATCAAAAAAACTCCTTTATCCATAGAAAATGTCAACACCTTGTTTTCTCTATTTCTTCCAGAGAGTTCTGGCACTTAGCCAAAAATATCTCCTCCAATTTCACTTCTTCCTCTTTCCCGCCTCATCTTAACCCAGACAGCAGCACTGCCGTCTCATCTATCTCTAAGGCTGAACTCTTCGCTCAAACTTTCTGTAACAACTCCACTCTGAACGATTCTGGGCATGTTTCTCCTACTCACCCCCCCTCTGACTCCTTTATGCCTGTTATTTAGATTATTAGGAATGATGTTTTTTATGCCCTTTCTGGTCTCAACTCTCAGAAGGCTTATTGACATGATGGAGTGCCTCCTATTGTCCTTAAAAACTATGCTTCCGTGCTGACACCCTGCCTGGTCAAACTCTTTCGTCTCTGCCTATCAACATGGACTAGCAGGCAGCAGAAAGCCTGTTGGCTCATTACTAGGCTGCCTGCGTTCAGTGATTTAATCAATCCGTTTGCCACAGGAGTGGCTTGCAGGGAAGGATTAAAGCACTTGTGTACCTACTCTTGGGAACGTTCAGTTCACTCCTGTTGCAGCAAAGTGGCGATCAATGCGTTTCTTGAAGGAGTTGATGGTCTCTGCGCTAACCACTTCTGCAGGAAGGCTGTTCCAGTGGCGAACAACTCTATTCGAGAAATAACTCCTGCCGATGTCGGTATTGCATCGCTTTGCTTGAATTGTTTTTCCGTTGTTTCTTGTTCTCAGGTTAGTTTGTAGCGTGAAGAGTTTGGAGTGATCAACGTTGCTGAGCTTGTTCAGGTACTTAAAGACTTGTATCATGTCTCCCCGCAGTCGTCTCTTTTCCAACGTGAAGAGGTTGAGTCGCTCGAGTCGTTCTTCATAGGGTTTCGTCCTCAGTGATGGTATCATCTTCGTGGCGCGGCGCTGTACTCTCTCAAGTAATTCAATGTCTTTCCTGTAATTAGGAGACCAGAATTGCACGGCGTATTCCAGGTGGGGCCTTACCAGTGAATTGTACAAGGATAACATAACTCCCGGCGTCTTGTATTCGAAGTTCCTCGATATGAACCCAAGCATTGTATTGGCTTTCTTACAGGCGGACTTGCAGTGTTTTGTTTGTTTCAAGTCACTGCTGATGGTGACCCCGAGGTCTCTTTCCTCTTGCACAACATGTAGTGGTTCGCCACCCATGTGGTATATGTGGTTGCTGTTTCTGGATCCGATATGCATTACTTTACATTTGGTAGTGTTGAAGGACATCTGCCATTTTTCTGACCACCGAGTGATCTGGTCCAGGTCTCTCTGGATAATTTCGCAGTCTGTTGTCGTGAGGGCCTTCCCACCCACCTTTGTGTCGTCGGCAAATTTTGAAAGATTGGATTTTAATCCTAGTTCTAGGTCGTTGATATATATGATGAAAAGTATGGGTCCCAGCACTGACCCCTGTGGCACTCCACTTGTGACCGGGAGCCACTCGGAGGCCTGTCCGTTGAGTACAACTCGTTGTTTTCTTTCAGTGAGCCAGTCTTTGATCCACGCTGTCAGATCGTCGCCTAATCCCGCCGACTTAAGTTTCTTGAGGAGTCTTTCATGTGGCACTTTGTCAAAGGCTTTCTGAAAGTCTAGATATATAACATCACTGGGGATATGATTATCCCAGTTTTCATAGATACCTTGGAAGAAGTCCAATAAATTGGTTAAGCATGAGCGCTTGTTCCTGAAACCGTGCTGAGCATCGGAAATGATGTTGTTGTCTTCAAGGAACCTAACGAGTTTGTCTCTGATGATCTTCTCGAGGATTTTTCCCGCCACTGAGGTCAAGCTGATTGGTCTGTAGTTTAGGGCCACACTTTTGTCTCCCTTTTTGTAGATCGGTGTTACGTTCGCTTGTTTCCAGTCTTTCGGGACTTTGTTTTGTTGTAGTGACAGATTGTAGATGGCGGTGAGTGGCTTGAGGATTTGCTGCTTGAGTTCCTTGAGCAGCCTGGGTGTCAAGTCGTCGGGTCCGGTAGACTTGTTTGTCTCGAGTTTGTATAGGTACTTTTTCACATCCCGTTCGTCGATTGTACCAATTTCTAGGGGAGTGATTCCCATCGGTGGGGAAGGGCTCTCGGGTACGGACTGGGTATTCTCGACCGTGAACACAGACGCGAAGTTCCTGTTTAGGATTTCGACCATTTGTCTACTGTCCTGTGTTAGTACGTCACTTTCATCTTGTAGGGGACCGATCTTGCGGTTTGTCTTCTTTTGGTTCTTATATACGTGAAGAACTTTTTCGGGTTGGACTTGGCTTCGCGTGCAATTTGCTTTTCATAGTCACGTTTACTCTGGCGAATGAGTGTTCTGCAAGCTCTGAGGCTTTGATGGTACTGTTCGCGTGCCTCGTCAGTGCCGTTTTCCTTTAGCAAGTTGTATTTTCTCTTCTTCAAATTAATCGCCCTTGGGTAGTCATCCATGGTGTGCTTGTGGCATTATTTGTTCTCCTTGTCTTCATGGGAACAGTCGTTCTCTCTACCTCCAGGAGTTTGTTCTTAAAGCCGTTCCACGCGCCGTCCACCGGAGTGAGGTTCATGGGTTCCCAAGTTGTCTGGGTTAGCAGCTCACGAGCGAAGTTAAAATTGGCTTTTTTGTAGTCTGGAATCTTGGACATGTTTTCGGTGAGTTAAGTACGGCTTCGTACAGCTTCTGCCTAAGAAGGGTGAACGTTCCAATCGTTCAAACTACCGCCTTATAGCTTTACTTTCCTGTCTATCTAAAGCTTTTGAATCAATCCTTAACCGGAAGATTCAAAAGCACCTTTCCACTTCTAACCTTCTATCTCATCGCCAGTATGGGTTCCGCAAGAGGCGTTCTACTGGCGATCTTCTTGCTCTCTTAACTAATTCTTGGTCATCCTCTTTTAGCCGTTTCGGTGAAACTTTCTCAGTTGCACTAGACATATCGAAAGCCTTCGATAGAGTCTGGCATAAGTCTTTGCTTTCTAAACTGCCCTCTTCGGATTCTATCTTTCTCTCTTTTACTTTATCTCCATTTTCCTTTGCGTGCTTTATATCTCTGATGTTTTTGACGGTCTCTGTTATTCACCTAAACCTATTAACAGTGGTGTTCCACAGGGCTCCGTCCTATCACCCACTCTCTTCCTGTTATTCATCAGTGATCTTCTTTCCATAACAACCTGTCCTATCTACTCATATGCTGATGACTCCACTCTGCATTATTCAACTTCTTTGAACAGAAGACCCTCTCAACAGGAATTACATGACTCCAGGCTAGAGGCTGCAGAACGCTTAACTTTATATATATATATATATATATATATATATATATATATATATATATATATATATATATATATATATATATATATATATATATATATATATATATATATATATAAGCAAAATTTCAGATCTACGATGGCAGTGATGTCACTAATATAGGCTGTCTGGTGTAACATCAGATAGTATCCTCCGCTGTAATCAGGATCGATGCCAGACATTGTAGACATCGGGGACTTAAACCCTGTCTGGCAATGGGGAGGGGTCCGGGCGTATGCTCCCCTGGGAAAAAAATAAAAACATCCCCATAGATTCTTCTTCTTCTTCTTCTGGAGACATAAGGGACTTTGGTATAATGACAAAATTAATTTATGATACGTCCTACACTAGAATCAAGTTACTGTATAATGAATTAAGTAAAAAAAAATATCTTAACACCTTAAAACCTTAAAGAAAGATCTGGGTCTTTTGGTGAAAGATTTGGGGCTGAAGCCCTAAAAGCCACCCTCCCCCGCCGCCTATGGTTGTAGTAAATGAGTGGGCCCAAAGAGTTTTATAACTATAAATGTTGTAGTAGTAGATGTCCTACCTTATCCTCATGTTTACTGAATTATGAAACACATATGAAGAGCAAGGAAACCATATAAGTCTATCGTTAAACCAGTTTTCCAATCTAACTTTTTATAAACGAATTGTTAAATTGATCGATTCTTGATCGTCATGAAAATTAACCTATTACCAAGTCTTCACAATAAAAAAAACTATAACATTACATTGCGTGTGGTAACAAAAATTTAATGTAAGAACTAAATAAACGTTAAAAAGTTGACATTTTACTGTAGTCTCTAATCAAGCATTACTTCATCCGTTTTCTGTCATCGCTACCCCATTATACGTCACAGCTATACCTCCCATCCCTCCCTCATACTCCCTCCCCCCGATGCTCGTGTCCTGACATTCCTTATAATGACATTGACCAGCTTCATGTCACACTGGGCGGTTTCGCCGCGCGGCAGCGCCAACTTCAAGGTTGTCTGTGTCCTTGAGGCAGAGGGATTACTTAAGAGTCCACATGTCTGAGAAATTGGGTTCACCCATTTCATGCTTGGAGGAAAACAAGAAAAGTTTGAGAAGTTTTATGAGAATAGGGGGTGTTAGTGAGCTCTGCTCTTGGTCCAAGGGCACAATGCATTCAAGCTAGAAATCGAGCAAACAGGGTACTGGGTTTTATTTCAAGGAGCGTAATCAATAGAAGCGCTGAAGTCTTCCTCAAACTATATGTAGCATTAGTTAGACCTCATCTTTATTATGCTGTTCAGTTATGGTCACCTTACTATAGAATGGGTATCAAAATGTTAGAATCGATGCAGAGAAGGATGACTATGATGATTCAAGGGCTACGAAACTTGCCATACAAGGAAAGACTGAAACAGTTAAACATGCATTCTCTAGAAGGCGAAGGGTGCGTGATCGAGTTTATAAATGGATGAAGGGCTTTAATAAGGGGATATTAATAAGGTTATGTTGGTAAGAGAACCGGTAGGGACACGTAGTAATGGGTTTTAACTGGATAGATTCAGATTCAACAAGGACATAGACAAAAATTGGTTTACTAACATTGGTAGATGAGAGGAGCCGGCTAAGCAGTCATGTGGTGAGTGGCAATACAACTGTCGCATTAAAAAAAATAGATTAGATAAATTCTTGGACAGTGATATCAGGTGGGGTTAGATTCACTGTAGCTTAGTTTCAAAGGAGCTGCCTTGTACAGGCCTACCGGCCTCTTGCAGACTCCGACGTTCTTATGTTTCTAATTGCCGAATGATCAAGGTCATTTGATAAATTGCTGCAAGTTCTAAGGCCTCACATCTCCAAACAAAACACACAGTATTGGAGGGCAATATCTGCCGGGGAAAGATTGACAATTACACTAAATGAACTATCAAATCAACATCAAGCATGGTGGTCGACCGCGCGGCAGAACCACCTTGTGTGGACCACGTGCATTGAATTGTGTGTTGTGTCCTCAATCGCGGCGGGCAACGGCAGCGCGGCAGGGCGATTATGCCGCAGCGTGCTGCTTTGTTTGGCGGCTGCCGCGTAATACCGCAGCAAAACCGCCCAGTGTGACACCGGCCTTAGTAAGGGATCTATTTTCGCATTATCAACATCATCATCGTCATCATCAAACACGAAGGGTCTAATTAACTCCTTCCTTGTTGTGGACGTCTCGGAGCCTCAGATCTCTCCCTCACTCGCCGGAATGTTGTTATCCCCTCAAATTATACTGAATTTCCAATTCTACACACACACACACACACACACACACACACACACACACACACACACACACACACACACAGGGTAGAGCGTCTGACTCACAACCAGAAGGTCCGTGGTTCAATTCCAAGGTCGGGTGAAGATAAGTTGGGTTTATCTTCCTTCACGTGTAGCCCCTGTTCACTTAGCAGTGAGTAGGTACGCGACGTCAGGCAAGGAGTTGTGACCTCGTTGTCGAGGTGTGCTGTGTGTGAGTGGTCTCAGTCCTACCCAAAGATCGGTACTACTAGCTCTGTGCTCTTCCGTAGGGGAACGGCTGTCTGTCTCGGGAGAGACCCGCAGCAGACCAAGAGGTGAATTACACACACACACACACACACACACACACACACACACACACACACACACACACACACACACACACACACACACACACACACACACACACACAAAGGCAGGTTAATTCACAAGATGCAGAACAAGTATCCTGTGAGTGGGGACATCCATAGCTCGACTGGTTACCGACTTTGTACTTATGTTCGCGAAAGTTAAGTGAATATAATTAAATAAATGGTTTAATTAAAGTATACTAGTCAATACATAGGGTCCATTTACTTTCCTAGCTTCATCATAACTGTCCAAGACTTGGGGCCTGTACATTTACACCAAATGACAAGGTTCAATATATTTTCTGGTATTTCAACTATACTACGCTTACACACTTTTCAGAGGGGCCAAAGGAAGGCTCGTCCAGCCACGCCCTGCAGCCAGCCATCCTCATTCCCGCCTGCTCGTTCTCCTCAAGTAAAGATTATTTGCCCTGAGGAACAACCTCCTGGATCTTCTACTGAATACATATAGTCTAATAAGGGAGCGTTCAGGGGTAGCTTACTTTTACCTTGCCCCTGGTCGGTAAAGACTTATAACCATTTAGCATCGTGTTATCACTCAGATTCAGTAAAATAATAGGAATAAAATGATGCAACTAAAGTCATAAGGAAGGAATGGGAGTAATATACTGGCAATCAAGTGTCTATATAATACTAGCAGTATTATGATGAGAATAAAATAATGGCAAGATAAAGTGCCAGTAAAATATTGGCAATAAAAACAATGACAATAATATGAAGGGAACAAGACAATGCCCATAATATAAAGACAAATATTGTGTCAATGAAAATGGCAATAAAATATTAGCAATAAAAACATTTCTGTTCACAGCTCTCAGAAGGCTGATGGACCTGATGGAGTGCCTCCTATTGTCCTTAAAAACTGTGCTTCCGTGCTGTCACCCTGCCTGGTCAAACTCTTTCGTCTCTGCCTGTCAACATCTACCTTTCCTTCCTGCTGGGAGTACGCCTTCATTCAGCCTGTGGCTAAGAAGGGTAACCGCTCTAATCCTCAAACTACCGCCCTATAGCTTTACTTTCCTGTCTATCTAAAGTTTTGAATCATTCCTTAACCGGAAGATTCAAAGCCAGTTTCCACTTTTAACCTTCTATCTAATCGCCAGTTTGGGTTCCGCAAGGGGCGTTCTACTGGCGATCTTCTTGCTCTCTTAACTGATTCTTGGTCATCCTCTCTTAGCCGTTTCATAAGAACATAAGAACATAAGAACGCAGGAGTCTGCAAGAGGCCGGTAGGCCTGTACGAGGCAGCTCCTTTGACCCTAAGCTCCCGTGTATCTAACCCCACCTAATATCGCTGTCCATGAATTTATCTAGTCTATTTTTGAATGTGACAATTGTATTGGCACTCACCACATGACTCAAGCCTATTCCACTCATCCAACACCCTATTAGTAAACCAATTTTTGCCTATGTCCCTGTTGAATCTGAATTTATCAAGTTTAAACCCGTTACTTCGTGTCCTACCCGGTTCTCTTACCAACAAAACCTTATGAATGTCTCCCTTATTAAAGCCCTTCATCCATTTATAAACCTCGATCATGTCTCCACGCACCTTCGCCTTTCTAGAGAATGCAAGTTTAACTGTTTGAGTATTTCCTCGTATGGCAAGTTTCTCAACCCATGATCTTAGTCATCCTCCTCTGCACCGATTCTAACATTTTGATATCCATTCTATAGTAGGGTGACCAGAACTGAACCGCATAGTCAAGATGAGGTCTAACTAATGCTAAATATAGTTTGAGGAAGACTTGGGGCTTCTGTTGCTTACGCTCCTTGAAATAAATCCCAGTACCCTATTAGCTCGATTTCTAGCTTGAATGCATTGTGCCCTTGGACGGAGATCAGAGCTCACTAAGACCCTAAATCCTCTCGCACCCAGACCTACTTATGAGAGTGTCATTTAAGCAATAGTTATGTGAGGGTTGTTCCTACTCACACTCAGAATACTGCACTTCTCACATTGAACTCCATCTGCCATTTATCCGCCCAGTCATACAATCTGTTGAGTTCACCCTGGAGAATACTAGCGTCCTGATCCGACTCAATTACTCTACCGATCTTGGTATCATCTGCAAATTTACTAACATCACTACTAATTCCTGTATCTAAGTCATTGATATAAATAATACACAAAAGTGGACCTAAGACCGAACTCAGGGACCCCACTCATAACACATCCCCAGTCAGATCTTTTACCATTGATTTGCACTCTTTGCTTCCTATTGCTAAGCCACGCCTTGACCCAGTTCAAAACTTTACCCTCTACTCCGTGAGCCTGTAATTTAAGCAACAGTCGTTGGTGAGGAACTTTGTCAAACGCTTTACTAAAAATCTAGATAGATTACATCATAATTTTCATCTTTGTCAACCGCCTCAAATCATCTCTGTCAACCGCCTCAAATACTTTATTGTAGAAGGACAAGAGATTGGTGAGGCATGACCTACCTTTTGTGAACCCATGCTGCGAGTCGTGAATTAAGCTATGTTTCTCTAAATGCTCCCGAATGTTCCTGGCTATTATGGACTCCAGCATCTTCCCTATAACCGATGTTAAGCTAATTGGGCGATAGTTTGAAGCAACTGACCTGTCCCCCTTTTTAAAAATCAGCGTCACATTAGCTACTTTCCATAGGCTCGGCACATAGCCAGTATTTACCGACATCTTAAAGATGGCGGCTAGTGGGTCACTGATTATATCACCTAGCTCCTTTAATACCCTCGAAATATCCCGTCAGGACCTGGCGACTTGTTCTTCTTAAGCTTATCTATCTCATCCTGAACTACTTGCCTGGTAATGATTATATCCCTCAATTTATCGCCATCCCCGCCCTCGTACACCTGAACTCTTTCCGGTATAGTCGTTCGATCCTCCTGTGTGAATACTGAAAGGAAGTAGTCGTTCAACAATGTGCTCATATTTTCGTAATTTTCTACTAGCTCCTGTGTTTGATTTCAGCGGTCCAATTTTCTCCCGTGTTTTTGTTATTGTCTTCTGAAAGAAGCGCTTAGGGTTACTTTTTCGCCACATTTGATAATTTGATCTCATAGTTCATTTTTGATATAGTGGTGTTTTTCTTCTCTTTTATATATAGTTCGACTTACCGGGCCCTGAGAGAGAGAGAGAGAGAGAGAGAGAGAGAGAGAGAGAGAGAGAGAGAGAGAGAGAGAGAGGGAGAGAGAGAGAGAGAGAGCGAGAGAGAGTGAGAGAGAGAGAGGAGAGAGAGAGAGAGAGAGAGAGAGAGAGAGAGAGAGAGAGAGAGAGAGAGAGAGAGAGAGAGAGAGGAAGCTGGATGAAACTTTCTCAGGCTGGTAATTCAGACATATCGAAAGCCTTTTTGATAGAGTCTGGCACAAGTCTTTGCCTTTTCTAAACTGCCCTCTCTATCGGATTCTCATCCTCTCTCTCTGTTCCTTTATCTCCAGTTTCTTTCCGGCCGTTCTTATCTCAGCTGTGGTGGACGGTCACTGTTCTTCTCTTTAAACCTGTTAACAGTGGTGCTCACAGAGCTCTGTCTTTATCACCCACTCTTTCCTGTTACTCATCAATGATCTTATTTTCCACAGCAAATTGCCCCATCCATTCAGCACGCTGATGACTCCACTCTGCATTATTCAACTTTCAACAGAAGACCTCCCAACAGGAATTACATGACTCCAGATTGGAGGCTGCAGAACGCTTAACCTCCTGACCTTAATATCTCATTTCCGAAATAAGGGGTAAAAACCTTGTGTCCTTCAATGCCTCCAAAAAAAAACAATTTCTCTTCCCTATCAACTCGACACAATCTTCAAACACTCATCTCCTATTCTTCGACAACACCAGATGTCACCTTCTTCAACACTCAAACATCCTCGGTCTATCCTTAACTCAAATCTTAACTGAAACTTCACATCCGTCTGCCCTCACTAAATCAGCTTCCCTCGATGTTGGGCGTTCGGTATCGTCTCCGTATGGAGTATGCATCTCACGTGGTGGGGGTGGCTCCACTCACACAGCTCTTCTGGACAGAGTGGAGTCTAAGGCTCTTCGTCTCATCAGCTCCTCCTCCTCCCACTGATAGTCTTCAACCTCTTTTTTTTAAATTCAATGTCGCTCTCCTTCCATGCGTGGCCCCTGCGGCACATGACTCTTTCTACTCAAGCTCACCCCTATACGTGTAATACTGTCCAAATCCCTTTTATGCACGAGTTAACCAGCATCTTTCACTCTCTCATCCCTCACGCTTGTAAACTCCTGGAACACGTCATTTACCTGTATCTCTATTTCAAGAGGATATCAGGACATAAATTGACCAATCTTCAAGGCCATTCCTCTTGGACTCCCTTGTGTAGGAGCAGTGATTGACGGGCTTTTTTCATCCTTTTTTCCTTATTTTCCCCCCAGAACAGCTTCCTCGGCTGTTAAAAAAAAAAAACCTTCTTCCGAAATTTATCTTTCTTTCGGCCACTCCACTGAGCTTTAATAGGAGCAGTTGAATAAGTGGGCTTTTTTACATTATTGTAGCAAAAAATATAAAAAAGGATGACAAGCAGACGCTATTTAAACAGCAATAATTTTGTTTCTATGTACTAAACCTCCTCCGCCTTTGTTTTATCTATTCTTCCTAACACTATATATTACCAACAGTCGCATTATTTACAGCTAATTTTGTCTCTGTACTTATGAACGTTGCATGTTAACAGTGTAAGCACCTTGATATATCACTTCTACACTTCCCACATTAACAAACAGTTACAGTCAGTCAGTAACACACACTGTCTTCCCAACCCACCCACTTCTATACGTTACCTAGCAAAATAGCCAACACCTGAAATATCACCTAAGCACTCTCAATGTAATGGCCCGAAATGTACCATACAATTGTAATGGTATATATATATATATATATATATATACCCATGTAAATATATATATATATATATATATATATATATATATATATATATATATATATATATATATATATATATATATATATATATATATATATATATATATATATATATATATATATATATATATATATATATATTATATATATATATATATATATTCCTGTTTGAAACCTTTCATCCTTCATCCTCACTGCCTCTTCGTTTTCTTTCTGTTTCCTCTCTCCTGTAGCTCACCGTTCTTTTCTGTCCTAGTTTGTGTTTCCTTCACTTTGCGGCAATGCCACCTTCAACCAAGCCACAAAAAATGTATGTTCTGTTCAATTACTCGGCGATGAATATTAGAAGGTTTTGTTTATGCACGCCTACAGGCAGGCTTGAGGGGGAGGAGAGAGAAATGATGAGAGAGAGAGAGTAGAGAGAGAGAGAGAGAGAGGAGAGAGAGAGAGAGAGAGAGAGAGAGAGAGAGAGAGAGAGAGAGAGAGAGAGAGAGAGAGAGAGAGAGAGAGAGAGAGAGAGAGAGAGAGAGAGAGAGAGAGAGAGAGAGAGAGAGAGAGAGAGAGAGAGAGGTGTGATATATGGCAGTGAGAGAGAGAGAGAGAGAGAGAGAGAGAGAGAGAGAGAGAGAGAGAGGTGAGAGAGAGAGAGGAGAGAGAGAGAGAGAGAGAGAGAGAGAGAGGAGAGTGCAGCACATACAGGTTATTAGGCCTTGGCACAAGTATGAGAGAGTGGTTAACATGCACAAGGTGGTTTTAACCATTCTCTTCCCCGCCTTGCCTGTGAGGAAGAGAAACCAAGCATGAGTCTTTGGTAGCCGGGCAGGAATTGGTCAATGCTATTTATTGGTCACCATACACTGCTTGTGGAATATTTACAGGTTCATCACATGCAGCAAAAAACCATTCTTCCTTGTTGTTACTAAGGCAAACAGCTGATGTTCCTTGTTTCCATTGTAATGCCTTGAAAACTAAGGACACCTTCCCTGTACAAGATACTACAGAGATACTTAGGTAGCATAACCACTTTTTAATGTATATGAAACTAGTCCAGAATTCTCCATTTTCTGCCTCTTGAGCCACGAGAGGCTGGGGGAGTAAGGCTCAGCACTGCCCACAGCCTGGCTGGACCAGCTCCAGGGCTCTCTCCAGTGGCCGAGTCTGGCCAGAGGTGGGCACCATGGAGGCAGCCTCCCTAACCTGAGTCTCCCTCACACACCCACCACTGAATGGGTATCACAGTATCAACGGGGGCTGTGCCCTTCCTCCCAGGGGGAATCTAAACTCTATGCAGAGATCTGTCACTTATGAGCTTCATGCCTTCTCGGGAAGGTGTAGTGATGGACAATCTGAGTCTATCAGTGATGAGATCATGGTGAATTACACACACACACACACACATTACACACACACACACATTTCTAACTAATAGGGGAAATGAGGAATAAATAATCAGGACAAGGTTTTAACTGGTGCCCAGGTGAGGAGGGGGTCTCATGTTCAGTGCTGAATGCTAATAATGGCCTTTTGCTGTTTATATAAATGATATGGTGGAGGAGGTGACCAGCCATGTGATTTGTTTGCAGATGAGTGCAAAGCTGCCAGACGAGTCAAAGATGGAAGGACTTGAGGGGCATTTGGGCAGAGGGACCTGGACAAAGAATGTGGAGTTATGGAGTGGCACATGGCAGATAGAGACAACCTTGGGAGTGTGAAAAAAAAAAATAGAGTTTGGTAGGAGTGGTAGAAGATGTGAGCACAATTACTCAGTTGGGAGGTGATGTCATATGCAGAGGAATGGAAAAGATTTGGGAGTGACTGTCTCAGAGGAACACAGTCACTGGACTTCAAACCACATCAAACAGGATAAATATATAGGACAGCATTTGAGGTATATTTGGACGAAGGAGATGATAGAAGAAAAATAATAGTGTAACAATGATAGGGCCAAGGAGTAGCAGGTGGTCTGGTCCTCCTCAAGGAAAAAGAAAGAACATAAGAAAGCTGGAAAGAATTTTGCAGAGAGTGCACCCAACTAAGTGAGTACCGCCGGAACTTAGGATTTGACTCTACGAGGAGAGGACTCAATGGCCAGAACCTGGGGTTTTGCAAACTGGAAGAGAAGAAGAGAGAAAGAGACCTGATGAAGCGGTGTACAGGTGGAAGGAGGAGGGTGGAATCTGGACAGAGAGGACCTGTGTGTGTGGAGCGAGGAGAGAACGAGAGAAGGTATGGAGAGCTAGAGGCACGACCACGTGGTGGCGAGATGAAAAGTTTAGCTTCCCAAACAGAAGCTATTGAAATGGGAATGGACTGGAGGAGTGAGGTGGTTTGTGCAGTAGCAGCATTCATGATTTGTAAGAAAAAGAAGTTGGATAAGAGGGATATGGAGACAGGGACAGCATGAGGGTAGCTCTTTTCCGTAAACAAGCTGAATCTACAGGCACACACACACACACACACACACACACACACACACACACGGTCATTTGCCCAGTAGCTCAGGGGGGTAAGGAGCGTCCATTTTTGGCATAGAAGGACCAAGAGCCACCTTCGGTCAAGTTAAGATAAGTTAGGTTTATCTTCTTTTCACGTGTAGCCCTGTTCACCCAGCAGTGAGTAGGTGCGAGCGTCAGGCAAGGAGTTGTGACCAGCAGCCTGTGTGATTGTGTATATTGAGTGGTCTCAGTCCTACCCCAAAGATCAGTACCATGAGCTCTGGCTGTGTCTCCTCAATAGGGTCTGGCTGGAAGCTCAGAGATACCTGCAGCAGACCACAGGTGAGATACACACACACACATGTCACACACGTGCAGACAGACAGACACACCCACATCCACACCCACACCTACACCCACACACATGTAAGAAAGCAATAAAGACTAGTAATTCTGCAAGAAGACCCCAAACAAGATTTAAGAGTGGAGTGATGGAATGCAGATGAACAATGTGAAAAAGAAATGTCAAGTTATGGAAATGGGAAGAAGAGAAGGAAAACCAAAATGAGACATATAAAAACAGAAGATGCAGTGAAACGATTAAAAGAAAGAAGTTACATGAAGAGAGAAATCTGGAGTAACAATAAGCATAACAACAGCCAGAGAGTCATGTTAATCAGATATTTTAGGTGATACGTATAACATGGTGAAATATAGTCAATAATCGGATATTTATGATACGTAATACAGGAGAAACAGAAAGCATTCCACCATATGGAAGTGATGAGAAAGCACTACCACCATGACCAGCATTCAAAGGACTAAGGGCTCCTCTACAAGAAGAAAAAACACATAGAAACTAGAGAATATAAAATGGTTCCAGAGCTGGGAGGGATTACACATGAGAAAGTATCAAAATAAATGCACTACCATTTTTCAGAAACAAAGAAGAGAGGTAGACACCTTACTAAACCTCCCACAAATTATTGAACAAAATGTAAGCAGGTGAGACAACGAGGCTACATTACTAAAAAGAGGTGAAACATCGCCAGGAACACAAGAGGACAGCAAAATTGAGAAAGGAAGATGCTTGAGAGACACAAAAGAAATATAGTTTCTTCCGTGCAAAAAGAAATATAGAGCTTTGGAACAGACTCACAAGTGAGTGATGTAGAATTGTTGGCGATATGTGTATGGTGTTGTTGATAATGTAGACATGAGACGGGACCACCAGCGTGTCAGTTCTCCTGTAAAATTGCCAAATCTAGGTAAATACACACACACACACACACACACACACAAATACCTGTGGACACCACGCTGCTTTTAATAGCAAGATCTCACACACACAAAAAAAAATATATATATCTATCTATCTATCTATCTATCTATCTATATATCTCTCTATATATATATATATAATAGATTAATCTTTTAACTAAAAGTATAAACTATGATATGGAATATTCTCTCTCTCCACACACACAAAAATCTAATAACACACACACACACACACACACACACACACACACATCCTGCCTGCCGCCACCAAGAAACATCAGATTACCTCAGGCAGTTGTGTCAAGAACAGGAGTGAGTCCTTGCTCCAGTACTGAACAACACATCACGTCATGAAGCCAACACACCAGATTCTCATCAAGTGTGTGTCTAGTGGTGGGTCAGTGACTGGGACCCACCTCAGGTGAGGCTGCCCATCATGAGTGAGGCCCCGGCCAATGCTCTCTCAACAATGAGCAAAGCTGAGATGTCAGGGGAAATTCTCAACAATACTGGCAGCATGGAGCATCACCAGGCTCAAGGCAGCTCTCCCTTAGTTTCCGAGACATGAAAATAAAGAGAGCTGACTCTTGCCAAGGTTTGGGACAGCATTGGGATGAGCTAGAGTAGAAAGAGTTTGTGGGATGGGTCCAGGAGGCCAGGCTAAGCTTGGGTGTGGGGGCGGGTTGGGTTAGGAAGGGGTGAAAGAGATAGAGAAGCTGGTTAACTTTGCAGAGTTTGGACAGGATAGGGATGAGCTACAGAGAGAGGTTTGTAGGATGGGTCAGGCCAGGCTGGAGTTGGGTGTGGGGGCTGGGTTAGGTTAGGAGGGTGAAGTAGGAAGCTGGTCAACTCTTGCATGGGGATTTGGACAGCATAAAGGGATGAAACAGAAAAAGTTTGCAGGATGGGTCAAGGCCAGGCTGGGTTGGGTAATGGGGGGCTGAGTTAAGGTTAGGAGAGGGAGGGACAGTGGGATTGATTGGTTTAGTAAGGGCAGGAAGAATGAAGAAGCTGCGGTTAACTCTTGCATACAGGATTTGGACAGCACAGGGATGAGTTAGTGTAAAACAGAAATAAGACACAAGCCCTCATAAAACTCAAAGATCAACCACAGACTTAACTCAACATGTCTCTCAACAAAGGCATATCCGGACACTCACCTCCATAAGAAACCGAGGAAAGGCAGCCACAAGCGCCAGGCCAATGTTCAACGCGACAAACAGCAGGTAGGGGAGAGTTAGCCTCCTGCTGCACCCCACCAGTCGCATCTGAGCCAGCTGAGAAAGGATTGGCAGGCTTTTGAACATTCATTTGTTAATCATTTACTAGCATCATAATTCTTTTCATCCTCCACTCCCAAATCTAACCTATCCAAGATGCCACACCTGACCCAGCCCACAAGCTTGACCCAACTAAACTTTTATTCCACTCAAGCTCATCCCGATACTGTCAAATCCCTTTTTTTTTTTTTTTTTACAGCTAAGGAGACAGAACAAGGGCGTAAAAGAAATATAAAAAAAGCCACTTCTCTGCTCCTGAACAGAGGAGTCAAAGGATGTCAAACAGTCAATTTCGGGAGGAGAGGTCCTGATACCCTCCTCTTGAAAAGGATTCAAATCGTAGGCAGGGAGAAATACAGATGAAGGAAGATTGTTCAGGTTTACCAGCGTGAGGGATGAAGAGTGAATGCTGGTTGACTCTTATAAGGAGTTCAGACAGTATGGGATGAGTATGAGTAGAAAGTCGTGTGCAGCAGAATACGGAAGAGGAAGGCATGCAGTTAACAAGTTCAGAAGAGCAGTCAGCATGAAAATATCGATAGAAGATGAAAGAGAGCAACATGGCAGGAGAGATTTGAAGGTAAAAGACTATCAGTATGAGGAGGAGAGCTGATGGAGACAAGGGAGCCTTTGACTCCACTCTGTCAAAGAGGCTGTG
This sequence comes from Eriocheir sinensis, assembly GCF_024679095.1. NCBI lineage: Eukaryota > Metazoa > Arthropoda > Malacostraca > Decapoda > Varunidae > Eriocheir > Eriocheir sinensis. The sequence goes on along the minus strand of NW_026112193.1, from coordinate 121,839 downwards.
TTAGTGGACCCCCACACATGTGATAAATACTCCATACAAGAGTGAACCAACATCTTCATTCTAACATCCCATTCTAACCTAACAGCCTGGCCTGACCCATCCTATATTTCTTTCTACTCTAGCTCATCCCTATGCTGTCCAAATCCTAATGCGAAATGTGGCATCTTTAATCTCCATCCCTCACTCTACATACTAACCTAACACTTACTTGCCACACAGCTAACCTAGCCAAAAATGTAATCCCATCCTCCCTACAACCCCAGCCCTAGCCTAGCCAGCTCCCACCCCATCCCTTCTGTCCCCCTTCCCCTTCTTCCAGCTAGCTCCCACACCCCTAACCCAGCCTAACCTCCCCCAACCTAGCCCAGCCAAGCTCCCACACCTAAACCAGCCTAACATCCCTTCCCAACTAGCCTGGCAAACTCCCACCTAACCTGGCCTGCAGCACCCCCTTCTGTCCCCTTGTAGCCTGGCCTGCCCACCCCCCACCCCACACACCAGCAGCAGCAGGATACACATCTGGAGCCAGAGTGTTGCATTTGAGTGACTTGATGGCGTGTCAATCCCACACACAACAAGAACCATGAGCAACACCACCAGCCAGCATGAAGTCCTTCTTCACCACAAACATGTAGCCCTGCGTGCATCCTCATCCAGCCAGGCAGGTTGACGCACGACAGTCCAGGCTCTGCCGGACCTGAAGCTTGGATTGGGGGAGAGGCTGAGCAGGAGAGGAGCAAGAGGCTGACTTAGAAATTCAAAGAGTAAAATATCCGTAGAAGTTCAAAGTAAAAATTGCTGTGGGAAATTCAAGAAGTAAAATATCAGTGAAGTTCAAAGAAGTAAATTGCTGTAGAAATTCAAGCAGTAAAAATTGCCCGTGAAATTCAAGAGTAAAATTGCCGTAGAAATTCAAAGATAAGTAAAAATTGCGTTAGAAAACTCAAGATAAGTAAAAATTGCCGTAGAAATTCAAGAAGTAAAAAATTGCCGTAGAAATTCAAAGACAAAGTAAAAATTGTCCTAGATTATGTCAAAATTCAAAGAAGTAGAAAATTGCTGTAGAAATTCAAGATAAAAATTGTAATGAAATTCAAGAAGTAGAAATTGTAGATTGAGGTCAAAAAGTAGAAATTGCCAGATTGAAATTCAAGAGTAGAGTTAGCCTAGAGAGTTCAAGAGTAGAGGTGCCGTGGGAGTTCAAGAAGTGAAATTGGCTAGAGTTCAAGAGGTAAAATTGTAGTTAGAGTCCAAGAAGTGAGAATTGGCTAGAGTTCAAGAGTGAGTTGCCAGTTGGAGATTCAAGTGGGGGTGCTGTGAGAGTTCAAGGAGTACAGAGTGCCGTGAGAGTTCAAGAGTGAGAATTGCTGTGGGGAGTTCAAGAGTGAGGTGCCGTGGGGAGATTCAAGAGTAAAAAGGGTGCCCTAGAGAATTCAAGAGTAAATTGCCGTAGAGTTCAAAGAAATTAAAGGGGTGCCATGAAATTCAAGAGTGGGAATTGCCGTGGGGGAGTTCAAAAGTAAAATTGCCCTTGAAAGTTCAAGAGTAAAGATTGCCGTGAAATTCAAGTAAAATTGCGTAAATTCAAGTGAAATTGCCGTAGAAATTCAAGATAATGAAATTGTCGAAATTCAAAGAAGTAAAATTGCTGTAGAAATTCAGTGCCGTTGAAATATTGTTGCAGGATTCAGGGATGATAAAATTGCCGTGAAATTCAAGAAGTAAAATTGCAGAAATTCAAGAAAGTAAGGGCGTAGAAATTCAAGATAAGTAAAATTGCCGTAGAAATCAGAGATAAGTAAAAATTGCCGTAGAAATTCAAGATAGTAAAATTGCCGTGAAATTCAAAGAAGTAAAATTGCCGTAGAAATTCAAAGAAGTAAAAATTGTCGCAGAAATTCAAGAGTAAAGATTACTTCTGATTCAAAAGAAGTAGAAATTACTTAGTAGAAGTTAAAGTGAAATTGTAAATGAGGGAATTCAAGAGTAGAAATTGTAAGTAAAATTCAAAAAATGAAATTGCTTGTAAGAGTTCAAAAGAAGTAAAAATTGCCGTAGAAATTCAAAGTAAGCAAAATTGTAGAAATTCAAAGATAAGTAAAATTGTCGTAGAAATTCAAAGATAAGTAAAAAACTAGAAATTCACAAAATCAAAGTAGGTGCCGCAGAAATTCAAGAAGTAAAATTGCCGTAGAAATTCAAAGATAAGTAAAATTGTAGAAATTCAAGATAAGTAAAATTGTAGAAATTCAAAGATAGAAAATTGCCGTAGAAATTCAAGAAGCAAAAATTGCCGTAGAAATTCAAGAAGTAAAAATTGCCGTAGAGTTCAAAGATAAGTAAAAAATTGCCGTAGAAATTCAAAGATACAAAAATTGCCGTAGAAATTCAAGATAAGTAAAATTGACATGAAATTCAAGAGTAAAAATTGTCGTAGAAATTCAAGATAAGTAAAATTGCCGTAGAGATTCAAGTAAAATTGCCATAGAAATTCAAAGATAAGTAAAAATTGACATAGAAATTCAAAGAGATAAAATTGCCAGAAATCAAAGTAAAACTGTTGCAGAAACTGCTAGCAAAATTGTAGAAATTCAAAGATAAGTAAAATTGCCGTAGAAATTCAAAGATAAGTAAAATTGCTGTAGAAATTCAAGAAGTAAAATTGCCGTAGAAATTCAAAGATAAGTAAAAATTACTTAAGTAGAAATTCAAGAAGCAAAATATAGACAAACATGAAATTATATAAAATGAAATCAACAAAATGAAATTATATAAAAATTGTCGAAATTCATAAAAATTATTGCAGAAATTCAAAGATAAGTAAAATTGCCGTAGAAATTCAAGAAGTAAAAATTGTCATTGAAATTCAAAGATAAGTAAAATTACGTAGAAATTCAAGAAGTAAAATTATAATAGAAATTCAAGATAAGTAAAAATTGCCGTAGAAATTCAAAGATAAGTAAAATTGCCGTAGAAATTCAAAAGTAAAAATTACAGAAATTCAAAGATAAGTAAAATTGCCGTGAAATTCAATAAGTAAAAATTGACATAGAAATTCAAAGATAAGTAAAAATGGTCGTAGAGATTCTAAGATAAGTAAAAATTGACGTAGAAATTCAAGAAGTAAAAATTGCCGTAGAAATTCAAGAAGTAAAAATTGCCGTAGAAATTCAAATATAAGTAAAAATTGCTGTAGAAATTCAAATATAAGTAAAAATTGTCATAGAAATTCAAATATAAGTAAAAATTGCAGTAGAAATTCAAAGATAAGTAAAAATTGCCGTAGAAATTCAAAGATAAGTAAAAATTGCCGTAGAAATTCAAAGATAAGTAAAAATTGCCGTAGAAATTCAAAGATAAGTAAAAATTGCCGTAGAAATTCAAAGATAAGTAAAAATTGCGTAGAAATTCAAAGATAAGTAAAATTGCAGAAATTCAAGAAGTAAAATTGTCGTAGAAATTCAAAGATAAGTAAAAATTGCAGAAATTCAAAGATAAGTAAAATTGCCGTAGAAATTCAAGAAGTAAAAAATTGCAGAAATTCAAAGATAAGTAAAATTGCCGTAGAAATTCAAAGATAAGTAAAAATTGCTGCAGAAATTCAAAGATAAGTAAAATTGCCGTAGAAATTAAGAAGTAAAATTGCCGTAGAAATTCAAAGATAAGTAAAAATTGTCATAGAAATTCAAGAAAAATTGCTAGAAATTCAAAGATAAGTAAAATGCTGTAGAAATTCAAGATAAGTAAAATTGCCGTAGAAATTCAAGAAGTAAAAATTGTAGAAATTCAAGATAAGTAAAATTGCCATAGAAATTCAAAGATAAGTAAAATTGCCGAAATTCAAGATAAGTAAAATTGTCAGAAATTCAAGATAGCAAAATTGCCGTAGAAATTCAAAGATAGTAAAATTGCGTAGAAATTCAAAGATAAGTAAAATTGTCGTAGAAATTCAAAGATAAGGAAAAATTGCCATAGAAATTCAAAGATAAGTAAAATTGTCGTAGAAATTCAAGATAAGTAAAATTGCCAGAAATTCAAGATAAGTAAAATTGTCGTAGAAATTCAAGAAGTAAAATTGCCGTACAAATTCAAGATAAGTAAAATATGCCTCAGAAAATCAAGAATAGGTAAAAATTTACCCTACAAATTCAAGAAGTAAAAATTTACCCTACAAATTCAAGAAGTAAAAATTTACCCTACAAATTCAAGAAGTAAAAATTTACCCTACAAATTCAAGAAGTAAAAATTTACCCTACAAATTCAAGAAGTAAAAATTGCCTTACAAATTCAAGAAGTAAAAATTTACCCTACAAATTCAAGAAGTAAAAATTGCCTTACAAATTCAAGAGGTAGAAATTGCCTTACAAATTCAAGAAGTAAAAATTGCCTTACAAATTCAAAGAAGTAAAATTGCCGTAGAAATTCAAAGAAGTAAAAATTGCTCACAAATTCAAGAAGCAAAAATTGCCGTACAAATTCAAGAAGTAAAATTGCCCTACAAATTCAAGAAGCAAAATTGCCTACAAATTCAAGATAAGTAAAATTGCCTCACAAATTCAAGAAGTAAAAATTTACCCTACAAATTCAAGAAGTAAAAATTGCCTTACAAATTCAAGAAGTAAAAATTTACCCTACAAATTCAAGAAGTAAAAATTGCCTTACAAATTCAAGAAGTAAAAATTTACCCTACAAATTCAAGAAGTAAAAATTTACCCTACAAATTCAAGAAGTAAAAATTTACCCTACAAATTCAAGAAGTAAAAATTGCCTTACAAATTCAAGAAGTAAAAATTTACCCTACAAATTCAAGAAGTAAAAATTTACCCTACAAATTCAAGAAGTAAAAATTTACCCTACAAATTCAAGAAGTAAAAATTGCCTTACAAATTCAAGAAGTAAAAATTGCCTTACAAATTCAAGAGGTAGAAATTGCCTTACAAATTCAAGAAGTAAAAATTGCCTTACAAATTCAAGAAGCAAAATTGCTCACAAATTCAAGAATTAAAAATTGCCTTACAAATTCAAGAAGTAAAATTGCCTTCACAAATTCAAGAAGTAAAAATTGCTCACAAATTCAAGAAGCAAAATTGCCTCACAAATTCAAGAAGTAAAAATTGCTCACAAATTCAAGAAGCAAAAATGTAAAATCAAAGTAAAAATTGCCTTACAAATTCAAGAAGTAAAAATTGCCTTACAAATTCAAGAAGTAAAAATTTACCCTACAAATTCAAGAAGTAAAAATTTACCCTACAAATTCAAGAAGTAAAAATTGCCTTACAAATTCAAGAAGAAAAATTTACCCTACAAATTCAAGAAGTAAAAATTGCCTTACAAATTCAAGAAGTAAAAATTGCCTTACAACCAAGAAGTAAAATTGCCTCACAAATTCAAGAAGTAAAATTGCCTTACAAATTCAAGAAGTAAAAATTGCCTCACAAATTCAAGAAGTAAAATTGCCTCACAACCAAGAAGTAAAAATTGCCTTACAAATTCAAGAAGTAAAAATTCCCTTACAAATTCAAGAAGTAAAAATTGCCTTACAAATTCAAGAAGTAAAAATTTACCCTACAAATTCAAGAAGTAAAAATTGCCTTACAAATTCAAGAAGTAAAAATTGCCTTACAAATTCAAGAAGTAAAAATTGCCTTACAAATTCAAGAAGTAAAAATTGCCTTACAAATTCAAGAAGTAAAAATTGCCTTACAAATTCAAGAAGTAAAAATTGCCTTACAAATTCAAGAAGTAAAAATTGCCTTACAAATTCAAGAAGTAAAAATTGCCGTAGAAATTAACCGAGATGAGTAAAAATTGTCTAAGAAGTTCACGGGTAGATAAACGTTGCCTTAGAAAATAGAAAAAGATATATAAATAGCAAGTTTAGGAGAGGTAGGCAGGGCTGCGTTAGGTGGAAGGAAGCTACTCAGGAAGAGGGAAGGGAAAAATTGTATAAGAAATTCACAGAGATAAGTAAAAATTGCCTGAGAATATGAAGGATAGGTAAACGCTGCCTTAGAAAACAGAAACAGAAATAGCACATTAAGGAAAGGGAGGCAGGGCTGTGTTAGGGTGGAGGGAAGCTGTTCAGGAGGAGGGAAGGGAAAAAAGTGCCTTAGAAACCATTATTTGTTTTATATTTCACAGCACAGGAAGGAAGAGAAGGGGAAACAAAACCATTGATGAAGAGGAGGAAGAAGATGAAGAAAAAAAGTAGAAGCAGAAAAAGATGAAGGGACAGGAGAGGAGAGGTAAAAACTGTCTTAGAAATAATAAAAAGAAGAAGAAAAAGAAGAAGAATATAAGGAGTGAAAAATGTCTCACTTTTTTTATGTACTATAGAGTAGTTATTTTGAGAGAGAGAGAGAGAGAGAGAGAGAGAGAGAGAGAGAGAGAGAGAGAGAGAGAGAGAGAGAGAGAGAGAGAGAGAGAGAGAGAGAGAGAGAGAGAGAGAGAGAGAGAGAGAGAGACGACACACACACACACACACACACACACACACACACACACACACTATAAGAGGAAGTGCTGGGTGAAATAAGGACTTGGAAGGTGGAAAATGAAAAAGCAAATGTAGTCCTTTTAAAGAAGTGATGGAACAACAATTGTAAGAAGACAAGGAAAGGGTAGAGAAGGAGGCGGTTAAGGCCTTGAAGAAACATGAGGAGCTGGTGTGAGAGGCGGCAGACAAGACCAAGAGTGTGCTGATGTTTGGCATGAAGGAAAGGAACATAACACACACACCAAGAAGGGAAAAGGAGGAACGGAAATCTGTAAAAAGACTTACTTAAGAACTTAAATGATGAAGAACGGCAAAACATTGAGGAGGAGGTGGAGGAAATCTATAGGATGGGCCCCTACATGGAAGGGAAGACCAGGCCAGTCAAAGTGAGATCAAGATCACAGAAGGCAACAGAGGAATTATTGTACAGGACAACTAAGTTAAGGGAAACAGAGGGATGCAAGGAAATATATATAAAGAAAAATAGAAAGGAAGAAGAAAGGAAGAAATGAAACAAACTTCTAGCAGAGGCAAAAGAAAGGAATAATGTAAAATCTGAAGAGGAAAAAAGAGGTATTTTTTTGGAGAGTTCTGGGAGATCGGGTGAGGAAATGGCACATAAGGGAAAAGCCAAAAGAGAACAGAAGCTAGACGAGATTGCAACTAATAATGGATGTATACGAATGTAGACGGGACACTATCTAGTAAACTGGAATTACAAGACTACCCACAGGAAAAGGAGCCCAAGATAGTATGCTTAACAGAAACTAAACTAAGTGAAGACATCCAAATAGTGTTTGATAATAACTACAATGTATGGAGGAGAGACAGAAAGGGCAAAGGTGCTGGAGGAGTGGTGGTAATGACGAGGAAGGAGGTATTAGTAAAATCAGTCGTATATGGAGAAGGAGAGGCAGAAATAGTGAGTGTTAATCTGGAGAACAAAAACAGAGAAAGGATGACGATTATAGCAACGTATGTACCACCAAGAACTAGCTCATGGAGTAGAGATGAATATGAGGCCATGATTGAGGATACCATTCAGAGTTTAAGTAGACTACTCAAGACAAACAAAAGACTTCTGCTAGGAGGTGATTGTAAGTATAAGGAGGTAGATTGGGAGATTTCTGAAAGTGTAGGTGGTAATACAGCATGGGGGGAAAGGTTTTTAAGATTGACGATGGCAGACTTGATGATGCAATGGGTGAAGGAAAACACAAGATATAGAAGTGACGACGAACCAGCGAGACTGGACCTGGTGTTTACAAAGGGAATGCACTTGATTAGTGAATTAAGGTATGGATGCCCCCTGGGTAAGAGTGACCACATGATCCTAGAGATGGTAACAGAGGAGGAAGGAGGTGAAGGGGATGAATCCTATAAAAGAAACAGGTTAAGCTATAGGAAGGCAGATGCGGAAAACCTCAGGAAGTACAATGGAGAGCTGGACTGGGATGAGTTAAAGAGAACAAGTGAAGTGCAAGGAAAGTATGACATTTTCATGGAGGCGTATAAACCAGGGGTTATGAAATTTGTACCAGAATACAAACCTGAAGAAAAAGGAAAAAAGGACTGGTTTAATGCAAGGTGTGCTGAGGCAAGAGAAAAGAGACAAAGCTTGGAAAAGATTCAAAAGAAATAAAAACCAAAGGAATAAAGAAGATTTTAAGGTAGCGAGAAATGAATACGTGAAAATAAGGAAGGAAGAAGAGAAGGGACATGAAAAGGATATTGTGGAAGGTGCAAGGAACAACCCAAACTGTTTTACAGATTCATAAATGGAAAGATCAAACCAAGGGAAACAATGGAAAGACTGAGCAATGGGAATGTGATAATTGAAGATCCTTAAGACATGACTGAGCAAAACAAAAAGTTCCAGCAAGTTTTTACAATAGAATCAAATTTCAAGTTACCGCACCACCACAACCGCACTGCTGATTTTTCAGTACCGCGCCACCTCTGGCAGACAGTTATACGAGCCTGTTTGCAGATGATGCAAAATTGCTAAGACATATTAGAAACAGTAAAGACTGTGAAATTCTCTAAGATGACCTCAACAAGATTTGGAAATGGAGTATTTAATGGGAGATGAAATTCAATGTGAAGAAATGTCATGTAATGGAAATGGGAAAGAGTGAAGGGAGACCAAAATGGACCCCTAATTCCAGCTAACTGTAGGTGGTGGCGGCATAGCACAACCCACCATGCATGGTCATTGTGATGGGTGAGTGATCTTGAGGTGGGCTTATTTGTCACAGGTTGTGTTGTAGGGTTATGGCAGACTGAATTAGCTACCCATACAGTAATCACTTGTTAAATTCTCTAAAGTAGACAACAAGCGATTCTCGGCTAGATGCCACGCGTCACGACTGCTTGTTTTGTAACAAACACTGCCCATAACAATGGAGTAAAAGTAAACATTTTTAACAGCTTTATGGTTATGAGAGGAGTACTCTGATGTACGTTCCATGCTCTTTTCTTAGTCTCAAAATGCAGTGTAATGTTGCCGTTTCTCGGCCACCTCTCAGCTTTCCCATAGCCGAAGAACACGGGCTAAAGAGAGTTCAAGAAGAGAGAGATCTGGGAGTGACAATACAAGATAATCAACAGCCTGAAAGTCATGTAAATCGGATATTCAGTGATACGTATAATATGGTGAGAAATATAGGATTAGCATTCCACTACATGGATAAGGATATGAAGAAAAAGTTAGTAACCACTGTGATTAGGCCAAAATTGGAATATGCGGAGGCAGTGTGGTCTCCCATAAGAAACACAAAAAAACAAGAAAGAATACAAAGAATGGCAACAAATATGGTTCCAGGGCTGGAGAGATTGACATATAAGGAAAGACTAAAGGAGATGGACCTACCAACACTAGACCAAAGAGGAAAGGGGAGACCTAACACTAATTTATAAATTATTGAGCAAAATGGAAGAAGTAGATAATGAGGAGTTACTACTAAAAGAAGGAATAAACACCAGGAACACAAGAGGACACAGTAAAAAATTTAGGAGAGGAAGATGCTTGGGAGACATAAAGAAAAATAGCTTACCGTAAAGAAATATAGAGGTTTGGAAAAGACTAAGTGAGGATGTAGTATCGGCGAAGAGTGTGCAAAGCTTTAAGGATAAGTTAGACAAATACAGATACGGAGACGGGACCACACGAGCGTAAGCCCAGGCCCTGTAAAGCCACAACTAGGTAAATACACATAATAACAGCCTATGTCTCCCCTAAAACCAAAGGTTGGAATGAGGCAAGATATAACACTATGCTGGAAGACACAATACGGGCACAGACAGATGAAATAAAAAATATTAAAAAGGTATTATTAACAGGAGACTTAAATTGCAGATAAATGAAATGGGAAAATTAGACAACAGAGGGTGGTGGAAATACCTGGGGAAGTAAACTATTGAGGCTGGCAACAGATAACCTGGTGACGCAGTGGGTGCAAGGAGAAACAAGGCTGAGAGGGGATCACCAACCATCAAGACTTGACCTAATTTTCACAAAAAACGTGGAGTTGGATGAAGGAGTCAGTCACGAGTGCCCCTTAGGAAAGAGTGACCATGAACTATTGGAGATGAAAACTTTGGAAGGATGTGAATATTGAGATGAGGCTCATAAGGAAAAAAGGAAAAACTACGTTAAGGCAGATTACGTTGGACTCAAGACTTTCTTCGGCGGGGTAGACTGGACTGATATGAAGAGGAGTACTGATATTCAAGAGAAATATGACTTTTTTATGAATATTTACAACAGAGGAAGAGAGATATATGTTCCATACTACACAGTAAAAACTAAATTAGAGAAAACATGGTTTGGATGGAGGTGCGGAACAGCAAGAAGAAATATCAATAAAGTAAGGAGGAATTTAAAGAAAAGACCAAATAAGAACACTAGGGACAAATATAAAAAGCAAGAAATGATTACGTGAAAATAAGGAGAGAGGAGAAAGCTAAATTTGAAAGAAGAATAGTTTTTATATGTAAAGAAGAACCAAAAATGTTTTATAAATTAGTAAACGGGAACTTAAAAAGAAATGAAGGAGTGGAAAGGATAAAAGAAAAAAATGTATTCTACGAAACAGACAAAGAAATTGCAGAAATATTAAATAAAAAATTCATAAAGTGTTTACGAAAGAAACTGACTTTGACTGGGGCTCGGAAATTGCAATGAAGGAAAATTAAATCCTGTAAAGGTTGAGAAAGGGGAACTGTTGCACCTGATGAAAACCTTAGAGGGAAGGAAAGCTACGGGACTGGATGACATCTCCGGTCAAGTGCTAAAAGTGTAGAAATGAATTACTGGAGCCACTTCATGACATAATAACATGCTCTATGAATACAGGAAAAGTGCCTTTAGAGTGGAAGAGAGCGAACATTGTACCAATTTATAAAAGTGGAGATAAAACTGAACCACTAAATTATAGGCCAGTCTCTTTGACAAGTGTAATGTGCAAGATTTGTGAAAGTATAATAAAAAACAATATGTTGATCATTTAGAAAAGGAAAACATGATAAATGAAGGACAGTTTGGATTTAGAAAAGGGAAATCGTGTGTCACCAACTTACTGTGTTTCTACTCAGGAGCAACAGACATGGTGCAAGAAAGAGAAGGGTGGGCTGATTGTGTGTATCTCAATTTGAAAAAAGATTTTGACAAGGTTATGCACAAAAGGTTAACCTGGAAACTACAGCAGTGGGGAGGAATGGGCGGAAAGGTTATAGAGTGGATGAAGGATTACATAACGGGAAGAGAAATGAGGACGGTGATTAGAGAAGAGAAATCAAATTGGAGGAGAGTAGAGAGTGGAGTTCCTCAAGGCTCAGTTCTGGCACCAATAATGTTCATGATATATATAAATGATATGCCCATGGCTATAAAAAGTTATATGAGCCTTTTTGCAGACGATGCAAAGTTAATGAGAAAAGTGAGGACGGAGGAAGACTGTGAGGAGCTGCAAAAAGACTTGGATAGGGTGTACAGATGGAGCCAGTTATGGGAGGTGGAATTTAATGCAAACAAATGCCATGTTTATGGAAATGGGGCAAAGTAAAAAAAGACCGAGGAAAACATACAGGATGGGAGGAGACAACTTAAAGGTGGTACATGAAGAAAAGGATTTGGGAGTAACGATGCAAGACACACTATCCCCAGAAAAGCACATAAACAAGCTGTTTGGAAAAACCTACAAGATGCAAAATATAACAGGAGCTGCCTTGTATAGGCCAACTGGCCTCTTGCAGACTCCCTACATTCTCAAGTTCATTCCATTTTACAGACAAATAAATGATATAGAATTGCAACTAAAATGGTCCCAGAACTCTGGAATATGACGCATGAAGATGGAACAAAGAAGGGAGAGAGGAGATCTGATCACACTGTATAAGTTGGTAAATAAGTTTGATGAGGTGGATAGGGATGATCCCTTCTCTACTGCCAGAACGCAGGGGCTGAGAGGACATGGAAAGAAACTTCATAAAGGAACCTGTTTGAGTGACTTGAAAAAGTAGGTATAGTTTTCCACATAGAAGTGTTAACACATGGAACAGCTTGCAGAAAGAGGTGGTGGAGGCGAGCAGTGTCCACCAAATGAAGGAAAGGCTGGATGAATGTAGATATGGAGAGAGGACTACTAGAGCTTAGCTCGGGCCACCTAGACTACAAATAGCTAAATACACACACACACACACACATATAAAATGAGAGATGGTGAAATATTAAAGAAAGTAAATGAAGAGAGAGACCTGGGAGTAATAATGCAAGTTTATATGGAACCAGGAAGTCATATAAATCGGATCTTCGGTGATACATATAACATGGTGAGAAATATAGGCATAGCATTCCACTACATGGACAAAGAAATGATGAAAAAATTAATAACTACTATGATCCGACCTAAACTAGAATACGCGGAAACAGTGTGGTCTCCACATATGAAGAAACACATAGTAAAACTAGAAAGAATACAGAGGATGGCAACAAAAATGGTTCCAGAACTGGAGGGACTGACATATGAAGAAAGACTAAAGGAAATGGACTTGCCAACACTGGAAGAAGAGAAAGAGACCTAATACAAATATATAGGCTATTGAGTAAAATGGAAGAAGTAGATAACGAGAAATTGCTACTAAGAGAGGAACCTTCCAGCAGGAATACTAGAGGACATAGTAAAAAGTTGAGGAAGGGAAGATGCTCAAGAGACATAAAGAAATATAGCTTCCCACAAAGAAATATAGAGGTTTGGAACAGATTAAGTGAAGAAATAGTATCGGCGAAGAGTGTGCAAAGTTTCAAGGAAAAGTTGGATAATTATAGATATGGAGACGGGACCACACGAGCGTAAGCCCAGGCCCTGTAGAACTACAACTAGGTAAATACAACTAGGTAAATACACACACACACACGCACACACACACACACAGGGCAAAACATTGTTCCTTATCACAGTTTACTGCATGCTGGGGTCACACATTTTGGCAGAAGTCCTTGACCTTACCCTCCTTGACCTTGCCTGCTGCTGCTGCTGATCTCAGGGAGAGAGAGATTTACACAGATATTCAAACCACAAACACACACCTTATGGTCCACACTGGGCGGTCTGCCCTTAAACCTGCCCTCAGTGAAATTATATTAATCAAATGGCACCAAGACCTTGCATTTCTACTTTAGTGATACTGAGGTGAAGGAAGTGTTGCTCAAGCTTGTTTTAGAGAGAGAGAGAGAGAGAGAGAGAGAGAGAGAGAGAGAGAGAGAGAGAGAGAGAGAGAGAGAGAGAGAGAGAGAGAGAGAGAGAATAAATAGAACAATGAAGAAAAAATATGCAATTGAAATTGAAATGACCCACGATGACCCAGAGAGATGCAGGGGTCAGGCCACAGAAAAAGAGCAAGTTTGGAGCACTACAATGACCCAGAGAGATGCAAGGGTCAGGCCACAGAAAAAGAGCAAGTTTGGAGCACTACAATGACCCAGAGAGATGCACGGGTCAGGCCACAGAACAAGAGCAAGTTTGGAGCACTACAATGACCCAGAGAGATGCAAGGGTCAGGCCACAGAAAAAGAGCAAGTTTGGAGCACTACAATGACCCAGAGAGATGCAAGGGTCAGGCCACAGAAAAAGAGCAAGTTTGGAGCACTACAATGACCCAGAGAGATGCAAGGGTCAGGCCACAGAAAAAGAGCAAGTTTGGAGCACTACAATGACCCAGAGAGATGCAAGGGTCAGGCCACAGAAAAAGAGCAAGTTTGGAGCACTACAATGACCCAGAGAGATGCAAGGGTCAGGCCACAGAAAAGAGCAAGTTTGGAGCACTACAATGACCCAGAGAAATGCAAGGGTCAGGCCACAGAAAAAGAGCAAGTTTGGAGCACTACAATGACCCAGAGAGATGCAGGGGTCAGGCCACAGAAAAGTAGAAGGTTTGGCGCACGACAATGACCCAGCTTGATGCAGGGTCAGGCCACAGAAAAGAGCAAGTTTGGAGCACTACAATGACCCAGAGAAATGCAGGGGTCAGGCCACAGAAAAAGAGCAAGTTTGGAGCACTACAATGACCCAGAGAGATGCAAGGGTCAGGCCACAGAAAAAGAGCAAGTTTGGAGCACTACAATGACCCAGAGAGATGCAAGGGTCAGGCCACTCACCAGCACAGTGGACATCCTCTGGTCCGCCCAGGAGGGTGTGCCGGAGGGCCAGGAGCACCTCATCCCCTGGTCTATGGTGCTGGTGATGAGGGGACCAGCTCACTCCACGCCCAGGCCAGGGAGACGCTGCTCAGCTTCTTCACACAGCTGGGGACACAGGGCACAGAGTTATAATGATAATACTTTCCTCTAGGTTCATGGTACACCAGAAGGGTCACACTGCCATCTTTCTTTATTTCTGTTTAGGTATTTCAACTGTTTATTTTCCAGAGAGAAGGAAAACAAAACTTATCCAGGTTAGGTAACATTAGTTTTGTGAACCTTCCCACCATGGCGGTGTTATGCGTTACAGGAGGCAGGAAAGCTGTGTTACTGATGCCAAGATTCTGAGTTTAAAGAGAAAGAGAGAGAAAAAGTATCCAGGTTGGGTGAAGTTAGTTTTGTGAACCTTCCCACCATGGCGGTGTTATGCGTTACAGGAGGCAGGAAAGCTGTGTTACTGATGCCAAGATTCTGAGTTTAAAGAGAAAGAGAGAGAAAAAGTATCCAGGTTGGGTGAAGTTAGTTTTGTGAACCTTCCCACCATGGCGGTGTTATGAGTTACAGGAGGCAGGAAAGCTGTGTTACTGATGCCAAAATTCTGAGTTTAAAGAGACAGAGAGAGAAAATGTATCCAGGTAAGGTTACGTTAGTTTTGTGAACCTTCCCATGATGGCAGTTACATGAGGCAGGGAGGCTTGCAAGGCTGTTTTACTGACGCACAACTTCTCAGAGATTCAGGAGAGAGAGAGAACGAAACTATCCAGGTTAGGTTAGGTTAGTTTTGTTGTGGCTTTCTGAGGTGGCTGAACAATGCTACACATTTATATACCTGGACTGACTTTTCTTTGTCCTTTTTTTCTTTATGATTATTTTGGGGCAATCACTGTTTCAAGGGAGAAAACAAAACTATCAAGGTTACTTTAGGTTAGTTAATAACAGTAGTAGTAGTAGGAGTAGTAGCAACAGTTACCAAAGACTAGAACCTTATATTCTTTCCTTCAATAATGATAATAATAATGATAACAATAATAATGATATTAATAATAATAATAATAATAATAATAATAATAATAATAATGATAATGATGATGATAATAATAATAATAATGATAATAATAAATGGCATGGCACTTATGACATAACTAAGATTTAACTCATTAGCAATTATTTATTTATCAATTATTACTGTCATTTATTTACCATTACTTTATTAAGTTAGTTTTGTGTGCCTTCTCACATCATGGTGATATTTTGAGGCAGCAGAACTAAACTATACATTTACCACATTTGCTTTTCTTTCTTCTTTATTACTTTATATTTAGTGTAAGTAAGAACAAAAGGTGCCAACAGAGAGACAGGGGAGCCACCAGGAACAAAATAGCATTGCCTGCATCAGGAGACACAGTGCTATCAATGTAACCAGTCTGTCTGCCTTGCCTTCCTGCCTAAACACACCGCCGGGCCGCATATTCCTGAAGTCTCTGCAGGTATGTGGTTCCTGAGTGAAGACACTCGGCTGTAACTTGGAAACTAACCACGGGCCATTCTGGAAAATACTTTCATTGTGATTCCCGCTCAACATTACCTGTAATACTTCCTACCTAACCTTACATAGCCTAACCGCCAAGTGGCCACAGACTACCCATATGCTTTTCAGAAGGCCACCCATCAATCCAGACTCAAGAAGAAACCGCCCAGTGAATCAAGAGTGAGTTCCGGGGGGCAGCATGAGCCAAGCATAACTGGCGCCACTATAAAAATTGCCTGCGCCATGACAGGCTTGAGCCAACCACCATCCAGGCCCATGAAGAAAGCCTACCGGCGCTACAGGCGGAGATGTAAAAAAATAATAATAATAATAAATAAAAAATAATCCATCCTGCTCTGTTCCAGAGTAGGCAGAACACACCCGTACAGACTTCAGGAATATGCATTCCTGCCACCATCAACTCATATTTACAGGCACTCCAGGCCTCCCGGGGCACAAAACCTCAGGTGGGATTATTCACGAGAGGGTCGCCTACTAATTTTGAGATGCTGACTGCTTATTTCTGGACAAAATATGATGCTGTTTATTATGGAGATAGTATTCATTTCCAGATATCACTATTCGATTGACTTTTCAATCCCTGTTGTACACCCGTCACCTTCCACTGCCTCAACATAGCTGACAGAGAGGTTCAACTTGCTTACTGATTATACTCAGCGCTCACCAAGATCACAAGTGGACAAACCAGAACAAAACCAGGCAAATTAATGTTTTTTGCCGCTGTGTGTGTGTTCCCCCAGTGAGCGTTGGACGCCAGCGACTTATTATCCAAAATCTCTAGAATCACACCCAAGCTTATTGAGGTAAAGTGGACAAACCAGAACAAAACCAGGCATATTAATGTTTTCTGCTGTGTATTGCCCCATGCATGGTGGACACCAGAGCCACTCATTTCTGCAGGAGGCATTTTTCACAACACCGGCCCGCGTAGTGGGCCACCCCCACCCTGCACTGTGTATTCCCGCCACCCCTCACTGCCTGCCCAGTATATTTAAACTAACCAAGCCTTACTTTACGTAACCTAGCAAACAGGGGGACTTTGCTCCCTCTCAACCCCCTTCTATTTCTAGGAAGTCCCTTGTTAATGCACTGCATTCAGGCACTAAAAATAATCCATGCTGTAAGCATTAACTTGGCCAGAGGTGGCTGTGCACGCTTTCCTAAATATTTTGCAGAGTCAGTCTTATTAATTGAATGCTGTTTCAATCATCTGTTTATATATTAAACCTTTTTTTCACTTCCTTCCTTCTCTCTTCATGTAACTTAGTATTGAGCTGTTCATCCTTCCATAGGTGTACCTCAGGACCCCTGGGTAAGGAACACACTGTGGTAACCCAATGTGACAGAGATGACCACCAAGGCAATGAGTAGCTATGCTCTAGACCCCAAACTTCACCTGTCACAAGCTTACCTCTTGAGTCTTTAATTTGACAGAGATGAGCACTGAGGCAAGGTGTCCCGGAGCGATGGGTGCCTGTACCCCGCACCCCCATAGGCCCCCCAGGGTAACGGAGCTACGCCCTGGAGCAACGAGGACCTGGGGAAGGCACACTGTGGTAACTCCGATGTCACGCCCGCCCTGTTACAACGCAGGATGTGACAAAGATGAGCTCTGAGGCGACGCGCACCTATAGTAGTAGTAGCAGCTATAGCATAACTTGACCTTACACTCAAATTTAAGGTCTGCAGGAAGAGGGAAGAGAGAGGAGGAGGAGGAGGAGGAGGAAGGAAGAGTAACGTAGAAAATCTTACCTTACCCTCACCATGCACCCATATTTATAAGTCTACCACTCCACTAGACCGCCCTACTATAAGCTTACCGATGCCCCAAGGTCTCTCCCATAGGCCTACTTACTTTTATAGGCGGGCGAGGTCAGGAACGTGAAATAAACGTAAATCTTTATGAACGCCGCCCACACGTGCAGTCGTGCACCTCCCTGCGGCAAAACGTAAACAAACCGAGTCGACGCGTTCTAGCGGCTCCTTTTTTTCTTTTCCCTTGTCTCTTCCTCTTTTCTTTCTTTCTCTTTGCCTTTTCTCTTCCTCTTTTGTCTCCTTATCTTCCTTTCTCTTTCTTTTTTTCATCCTTTTTCTTCTTTTCCTCCGTTCGTATCTCTCTCCTCGTTCTAACGGTTTCCTTTTTCCTTTTTCTTTTGTCTCTTCCTCTTTTCTTTCTTTCTCTTTGCATTTTCTCTTCCTCTTTTGTCTCCTTATCTTCCTTGCTCTTTCTTTTTTCATCCCTTTTCTTCTTTTCCTCCGTTCGTATCTCTCTCTTCGTTCTAGCGGTTCTATTTTTTTCTCTTCTTTCTTCCTTTCTCTCTTTCTCTTTTCTCTTTCTCCTCCTTTCTTTCTGCCTTTCTTCTTCCTTCCTTTCTCTTCTTTTCCTCCGTTCCTATCCCGCTCTTCGTTCTAGCGGTTCATTTTTATATGTATTTTTTTCTCTTAATTATCTTTTATTCTGACTTTTAAGGTTGAATTAAGGAATATCAAGTTAGTTTAAATATAAAGATAATATAATCAGCCCTTAATTATGGCATCGTTTTTCTCTTTTCTCTCTGTCTTTTCCGTTTCTCTTTCCTCTCCTTCTCTCTCTATATTTCGCTTCCTTCCTTTCTTATCCTTTCTCTCCTCTTTAATTCTTCCCTTCGTATCTTTTCTCTTCTTCCTTTCCCTCTTTTTCTCTTCTTTTATCTCCTCCATTCTGTTTCCTTTTCTCCCTTTCTTTCTCTCCCTTTCTCTTTTCAGAAAAATATTTTTAGAAGAAGTTTAAGAAGTAGTGTAATTCTGTAGATCTCAAAATGTTCCTCCATCATTTGGCTCTTTAGGCTGCTAATATGACGCTCGTAGCTATTTCCAGTTTTCGGATGTATGTAGGCGGCGAGAGACAAGTTTCTAAATCGTGCGAGCCATCCCCACCCGTGGTAATGGTTCGGCCAGGGAGGTGGGTGGTACGGACACTCATAATACTCGCCATAATATTAATATAACTTAAGCTTGATTGGCTAATAAACAAGATTATATCTTCTACAAAACATTTGTCTAAGGACAAAAGTATCCTCTCAATATTTAGAGGGGAAAAAAATAAAAGGAGAACTACAAGAAATATCTCAAAAGTTTTTTATTATGTCTTCCTTCTCTTTTCACAAGCATAATATCTGAATATAAATCAACCAAACTAACCTTTTTATAACCGTTGCAACACCTATAATGTTTAAATTGATATAAATTTAATAAAAATCATGAAAAAATCAACCGTCCGAATCATCACGACTCTGTAAAAAGCAAATGTGTGGTCACGTCCTTTTCCAGCACGAGGCTTCACGGGTGATACACGGCAACACCTTCGCCGGGCATCGCTGCGTCACCGAAATAATTTACATCTCGCTAATTGGCACGTTTTTGAAGCGAGAGCTTACGATACACCCTGACAATATTACATATGAGATGCAAAAAAACATAAAATAGGACTTGCATCGAAAATAACAGCTCTGAGGGCGTGGCTGTCCCTTTGTGGGCCAAGGCAACAAAGTTTTGCACATTCACACAAAATCTCGCGGCACTCAGTCCCATACACTTTACAATAAGTGCTATGGCCGGACCATCCCACTGTCCGAATCATCACCGCTCTCCCCTACTAATTAAATAGGCTACACTAGAGGGGGGGAGAGGGAGGGAGGTGGTTTGGGAGAGCTAAAAATAGAGACAAAAGTGTGTGTGTGTTCATGACATTGGCTAGAGCGTAACGGTTTGTCGGGACGAGAGAGAGAGAGAGAGAGAGAGAGAGAGAGGGAAGAGAATGAAACGAAAATGAAGGGTTAGGAAGGGAATGGTAGGGAAAGGTTGAGAAAGGAAGGATTGGGAAGAGAAGGGTATGAATGGGATGGGAGAGGAAGTAAGGAATGGGATGAGAAGGGAAGGGATGGGAAGGGAAGGGAAGGATTGGGAAGAGAAGGGTATGAATGGGATGGGAGAAGAAGTAAGGAATGGGATGAGAAGGGAAGGGATGGGAAGGGAAGGGAAGGATTGGGAAGAGAAAGGTATGAATGGGATGGGAGAGGAAGTAAGGAATGGGATGAGAAGGGAAGGGATGGGAAGGGAAGGGAAGCAATGGAAGGTATTTATGGGTTGGGAAGGGAAGGGAAGGAAGGGAAGGGACGTAAGGGTAGGGAACGGATGGGTAGGGTAGGGAAGGGAGTGATGAGAAGGGGAGGAACAGGAAGGCAGGAAGGGAGAGGAAGGGAAGGAAGGGACGTGAGGGGTAGGGGTAGGGAAGGGGAGTGATGAGAAGGGGAGAAACGGTACAGGCAGGGAAGGAAGTGGAAGGGAAGGGAAGGGAAGGGTCGGGAAGGGAAAGGTAGGAAAGGGTTAGGAAGGCAAGGGTATAAGGTTGGGAAGGGAAGGAAATGGGAGGATAAAGAAGGAAGGAAAGGGAAGGGAAGGGATGGGATGGGATGGGAAGAAAATGGATGAGAAAGGAAAGGATCGGAAAAAAAGGGTAAGGAAAGGAAAGGAAAGGAAGGGAGGGGTAGGGAAGGGAAGGGAAGGGTTGGGAAGGGGAGAGTATGGAAGGGAAGGGATGGAGGGAAAGGAAGAGGGAGGGGGAGAAGGGTGGGTATCTGTCTATCTGTCTGTCTGTTTACTTTCTCAAGAAACGTATTTTATTGTATTTTATTATTCTTTTATATCTCTTAACATTTCTGCTTCTATTTTTCTACTTCTATTCCTTATCAATTTTCTCTTGCTATCTTTTTCTTATTTTTTCCTCTCATCATTTTTATTCTATTTTTTTCAATCCTGTTCTGTATATTTCCTTTTACTGTCATCTTTTTCTCATTCCGTTTATTATCATTTTGTCTCTATCTTTATCTCTATCTATCTATCTCCTTCTCAAGTCTACTTTTTTCTTCTTCTTCCTCTTGTTTTCTCTCCTTTTCTTCCTCTTCTTTTCATTCTAGTTTTCTTTTCCCTCTCCTCTCCTCCTCCTTCTCTCTCTTGCTCCTTTCTCTTCTTTTCCCTGCTTTCTCTTCTCTTCCTTTTCTCCCTCTTCCTCTTCCTTCATTTTTTTGTTCTTCTTCTCCTCCTCCTCCTCCTCTTCTCTCCTCCTCCTCCTTTCCTTCTCTTTCCTCATGCCTTCCGTCTCCTCTTCATCCTCCTCCTTTTCCTACTCCTTCATTTTCTTCTACTATTTCTTCTCTTCCCCCTCCTTCTCATGCCTTCCTCCTCCTCCTCCTCCTCTTCTCTCCTCCTCCTCCTCCTCTTTCGCTCCTGGGTACGCGGACGCCTTTCCCGGAGGCGCCTCCTCCTGACCTTGGAGGTGTGCCCTTCTTAACCCCAACACAGCTGTCCGTTGCTTTCTCTCTCTCTCTCTCTCTCTCTCTCTCTCTCTCTCTCTCTCTCTCTCTCTCTCTCTCTCTCTCAGTTCTTCCTTTCCCTTTCTCGTTATTTATATATTTATTTATCTCCTGTCTCTTCCTTCATCTCTCTCTCTCTCTCTCTTGATTGATTGATAGTTTATTGTTGCAAGTAAAACAACAAAGGAGAAAGGAGGAGCATGCCATCCCAACCCCCAGGCAGTACAGAGTGTGATTATACAACTAAGGATACATGTGTAAGTAGCACCAGGAAACTAAAAAGATACTATGGTAGGGGACAAGTGTTAAAAATATAAAGGCCTTGATTTAGTCAAGGGAGCAAACATAAGGGACTGTACATATGGACTACAATCTAGGGGCAAATGCAGGATACTCACTAAGCACAGCTGAAGGAACATTATTGTTAATGAACCAGCCCACCAGCCCAGGCAGGTCCCAGTGGCCCTGTGGGCGGTAGGCACTAATAGCAGAACATTGCAGGACATAGTGTTTGAGCGTGTGACCCCCTGGCCTGACACACAAGCGGCAAGGTACAGGGTCAGCCCCACTGACCTCCCAGTAATATCTATAGCCCAGCCTCAGCCGCATCACCACCGGATCATAGGATGGACTCAGCCTACCATAAGTGTGGGTGCGGATACTTGATACCTGGGCATAGTGAATGCTGGAGGGACTGCCATCCTGACACCTCAAGGCACTCTTTATTCCAGTTCTTCCTTTCCCTCTCTCGTTATTTATATATTTATTTCCTGTTTCATCTCTCTCTCTCTCTCTCTCTCTCTCTCTCTCTCTCTCTCTCTCTCTCTCTCTCTCTCTCTCTCTCTCTCTCTCTCTCTCTCTCTTTATTCCAATTCTTCCTTTCCCTCTCTCGTTATTTATATATTTAATTTTCCTCTCTCTCTCTCTCTCTCTCTCTCTCTCTCTCTCTCTCTCTCTCTCTCTCTCTCTCTCTCTCTCTCTCTCTCTCTCTCTCTCTCTCTCTCTCTCTCTCTCTCTCTCTCTCTCTCTCGTATAATTTACTTATATATTTTATTCTCCCTTCTTGCTTTCCTTGTTCTTGTTTTCCTTCACGAAGAGAGAGAGAGAGAGAGAGAGAGAGAGAGAGAGAGAGAGAGAGAGAGAGAGAGAGAGTGTTAAGTGTTTACCTCGACCATTTTTAAGAGAAATGTCATCACTTTCTTACCATTGGGACTCGATCTGTTCACGTTGGCCATGTATGTTTTTCTTGTCTTTTCCCTTGACGAATCTTAATAACAATAACAATAACAGTAAAAATAATGATAATAACAGTGGTAATAATATTGTTGCCGTAGTGAGGTGAAAGAAAGCTTGGGAAACCACAGCATATATCTTTTTTTCCGTTTTTCCTCCTTGTCCTTTTATGATCCTGATGAATATAAGAATTTTGGGGCAAAGGAGGAGGAGGAGGAGGAGGAGGAAAAGAAGATAAAGGAGGAGGAGAAAAAAGATGAACAGCGAAGAAGACGAATGAGAAGGAGAAAAAAATGAAGAACAGCGAAGAAGATGATGATGAAGAAAAAGAACAAGAAGGAGGAGGAGGAGGAGGAGGAGGAGGAGGAGGAAAAGATAAAAGAGGAGGAGAAAAGAAAGATGAACAGCGAAAAAGACGAATGAGAAGGAGAAAAAAATGAAGAACAGCGAAGAAGAAGATGATGAAGAAGAAGAAGAAGAAGAAGAAGGAGGAGGAGGAGGAGGAAAAGATAAAAGAGGAGGAGAAAAGAAAGATGAACAGCGAAGAAGACGAATGCGAATGAGAAAGAGAAAAAAATGAAGAACAGCGAAGAAGATGATGAAGAAGAAGAAGAAGAAGGAGAAGGAGGAGGAGGAGGAGGAGGAGGAGGAGAAAAAGATAAAAGAGGAGGAGAAAAGAAAGATGAACAGAGAAGAATACGAATGAGAAAGAGAAGGAGAAAAAAATGAAGAACAGCGAAGAAGAAGGAGATGAAGAAGAAGAAGAAGGAGAAGGAGGAGGAGGAGGAGGAGGAGGAAAAGAAGATAAAGGAGGAGGAGAAAAAAAGATGAACAGCGAAGAAGACGAATGAGAAAGAGGAGAAAAAAAGATGAAGAACAGCGAAGAAGATGAAGAAGAAGGAGAAGGAGGAGGATGAGGAGGAGGATGAGGAGGAGGAGGAAAATAAGATAAAAGAGGAGGAAAAAAAAAAGAACAGCGAAGAAGAAGAATGAGGAGGAGAAAATAGTAAGTAGAAGTAAGAATTATAGTAACAGTAGGAAAAAGGAGGAGGAGAGAGAATTAGAAGAAGAAGAAGAAGAAGAAGAAGAAGAACCTTCGACTCGGCTCGGCTCGGCTCGGCAGTTCCCGGCGTGGTGTCCCCCTGCTCGTAACGGTGTGATCCCGCGAATCATTTTTGCTCATTTTACTGTAAATACGCGGTGCCAGCGACCCATGGTGCCACAGCAAGTCTAAGAAGTGCCAGAGATTACATGGGTGCCATTCCTTTTTCGCGGGAAGGCTTAGAAAAGGAGATAAAGGCGTGAAAATTGTGGGGAGGAAGGAAAGATGGCGGGGGAAGGGAAGATCTTAACCCGATGTGCCAACGTTATTTTTCGTGTTTTCGTGCGATTTACGTGTATCCCAAAGTGCCGAGTGCGAGGAAAGGAAAGCAAAGGTGCCAGTGATCTCATAGTGGCAATCCTAGCGTGTGGAAAAGCGTATATAAGGCTGGAAATAAGAGAAATGTGAAAGGGGGAATGGCGGGAGTGAGTGCCAAGGGTGGATTTTTCAATTTACCTCGAATTACGTGTTTGCCGGAGCGTCACGGTGCAGGGAAGGTGCCGGTGACCAAGTGGTGCTGGACGTGGTGATGGAGAGAGTTAGGAAAGTGCAAGAGAAGAAGGTGAGAAAAGGCCTTGAAATTTGTGTGTGCGTGCGTGCGTAGGTGTGTCTTTGCGGCTACATAATTCTATACTGTAAGATTGATCAAGTCCATGTTATCACCAAGTTTGTTATCGCTAGAACAGGAAGAACAACAAGATAAGGAATTACAGCATCAACGTCAAGGCTTGGGTGAGTGATATTATTGTCATTATTATTATTATTATTATTATTATTATTATTATTATTATTATTATTATTATTATTATTATTATTATTATTATTATTATTATTATTATTATTATTATTATTATTACTGTTATCATTATTATTATCATTATTATTATTAGTAGTAGTAGTATTACTATTATTATTACTGTTATTATTATTATTATTATCATTATTATTATTATTATTATTATTATTATTATTATTATTATTATTATTATTATTATTATTATTATTATTATTATTATTATTATTATTATTATTATTATTATTATTTTATTATTACTGGTATCATTATTATTATTATTATCATTATTATTATTATTATTACTATTATTACTGTTATCATTATTATTATTATTATAATTATTATTATTATTAATATTATTATTATTATTTTTATTATTATTATTATTATTATCATTATTATTATCATTATTATCATTATTATTATTATTATTATTATTATTATTATTATTATTATTATTATTATTATTATTATTATTATTTCAATTATTATTATTATTATTATTATTATTATTATTATTATTATTATTATTATTATTATTATTATTATTATTATTATTGTTATTATTATTATTATTATTATTATTATTATTATTATTATTATTATTATTATTATTATTATTATTATTATTATTATTATTATTATTATTATTATTATTATTATTATTATTATTATTATTATTATTATTATTATTATTATTATTATTATTATTATTATTATTATTATTATTATTATTATTATTATTATTATTATTATTATTATTATTATTATTATTATTATTATTATTATTATTATTATTATTATTATTATTATTATTATTATTATTATTATTATTATTATTATTATTATTATTATTATTTTGATTATTATTACTATTATTATCATTATTATTATTATCATTTAATTGACAGAGGGAAATGAACAAACTAACAAACAAACAATATATATGCACATGACTGTCAGGCCTGTTCCACTCATCCATCACTCTGTTAGTATTGGCACTCACCACATGACTGCCAGGCCTGTTCCACTCATCCACGACTCTGTTTGTATTGGCACTCACCACATGACTGCCAGGCCTGTTCCACTCATCCACCACTCTGTTAGTATTGGCACTCACCACATGACTTGCCAGGCCTATTCCATTCATCCATCACTCTGTTAGTATTGGCACTCACCACATGACTGCCAGGCCTGTTCCACTCATCCACCACTCTGTTAGTATTGGCACTCACCACATGACTGCCAGACCTGTTCCACTCATCCACCACTCTGTTAGTATTGGCACTCACCACATGACTGCCAGGCCTGTTCCACTCATCCACCACTCTGTTAGTATTGGCACTCACTACATGACTTGCCAGGCCTGTCCCACTGGAATTTACAGCTCCCACTCTTGAAATAATACTATGTCTGATACTGTCATCCTACAAGATGTCTTATAAGGAAGACCATAGGGGACATGCCTGCTTCCTAAACTACCATCCTACGGATTCCGTCCCTCTCTCTGTACTTTATCTTCAGTTTCCTTTGAGGTCACGCTGTCTCTACTGTGGTAGACATGCAGTCACTATTCTTTGCACAGGGCTCTGCTCTGTCTCCCATCCTTTTTATACTTCACCCAGCAGCTTTCTCTAGGGTGGAGTGTTTACAGGCCACTCCAAGGTCGTAATTTCTGTGGGGGGGCTAGGGGAAAACAGCTAGGCCTCCACGACCCAGGAGGTGGAGGCGTCGAACACATTGGGCCGGCATCTAAGAAGCTTAACAACGCGAAAGCAACCAGATAGCAACCGCCTGGCCAGAGTTTGGTATCCAAAGCCGCGGAGGAGGGTGTTAGCGGGTTGCTAGCGCGGCGCTAAAGGGTTGCTAATAACATCACCTCCCGAGATGGTGTTTAAAGGGTTTTTATGCTCTTACCAAAATACATACGTGCACAAAATAACCTGATATTAACGGTTTGCAAGCGTTACCACCAAGGGAGTATGATTTTGTGATGCATAAAGTGAAATTTCTCATGAAACATAAAAAAATACAGTGAGAATGAGGAGGTAGATGTGGCGTTGGAGACGCGCACGCAGTCACCAAAGTATGTTGTTGCAGACTGACAATAGAGTAGCGCCAAAGTGGAAATAATCTTTGCACGTATGTACGATCGTGCAATGAGGAGGGAGAGACGTTTTCGGGATCGCCTTGACCCCCTGGCATTAAATGACAACGATCTCATCCTCAAATACCGCTTCCCTCGGCATGCCTTGCAGCAGATGATCGAGGAGATGCAGCCTCACCTGCAAAGAAGGACCCATCGTGGCCATGCAATACTAACCCACACCCAGGTTTTGTTGGCCCTGAGGATATTTGCAAGTGGCTCCTTCCAAAATGTCATTGGAGACACTGCTGGTAAGATAGTGTGATCACATACAGAATATGTGTGTTATTCTGGTGATGCATACTTATTACATCTTCACCTCAGGATTCTGGCTTTTTTTTTTCTTTGATAAAGTGGAAATAAATAGTTATATGAAATCCCATAAATAAAATATATATATATATATATATATATATATATATATATATATATATATATATATATATATATATATATATATATATATATATATATATATATATATATATATATATATATTTTTTTTTGTGAATGGGCGAATAAAATTGTTGAATGTCAGTCATGACATTTAGGTGTGGCTGCCTGTCAAGATGAAAGGCACTACAGCCTTGTCACACTATCACTAGGCTCATAAAACTAACCAGGGAATACTAACACAGCCTATACAGAAGCCTTTATCAAGTGTGGGTATATGTAAGCCCTGACAGGTTTGAGAATATGGACCCAGCTGGAGAGACTGGGGGCCATATTTTCAAACATTTCGGCGCCCAAGCAGGCAAGCACACATATTTGACAAGATTTTCATAGGGGTTTTGGGCCTTTCTTGGGGAAGTTTTTGATCTTGCTGGTAGTTTCACCTTTCTTCTGTACTACGGACTTACAGTACAACTCATTAGTAGCCGACTAATCTCCTGTTTGGCCTTATTTGGAAATAGTTCACGTGACAGGGGGAAGCGTCTGACAGTACCGTCCCTGGAATCCCTCGGCAAGCAGACTGTCATGATCTGGGTATCTCGTTCTCTGCCCTGCGGCGCTGTTTTCAATTCATAAAAGTTTCAAAAGGCGAAAGAGTCTGAATTGCTTGCGAGGTTTTCCCTACGCTCAATTTGACCTTCCTTTGATGCAAGAAAAAACATATTATAAATAAAGGCAGTGAGGCGTATTCTTTCCTTTCCCAAGTCTATGTATACACAAGGTCTTCGTTACAGAGAGGCGGAGCGGCGTGGGTTTCAGATTTGAGACTCGATAGATTCCCACTTTTGCTACACTGCTGCTTTTCCCTCGTGCTGAGAACTCAAATGCGAGATATATCTCTTCCCCAAGCGCTGTATAGTCTGCTTGGGAGAGAAATGAAGAACAAAGAGCCGCAATTGACATTCTTTCTTTGGATTATCATTCTAGTTTCGTTACAGGAGCGGTGTATAGCGGACTTTTTTTTGTTTCTTTATGTTCTTCCTCTGGTGTACAAAAGTTTCTGCGGTGAAGAGACTCAGGTCCATATTTTTTAACGTCTCGGGCTCCCTCGACGACTATTTCCCAAGGCTACAAAGATTACCCTGGTTCTCATGGGCGATTTTTCCCATTCAAGGTGCAGAGGTCGGGTAAAACCATCACTCTTATAAAAAAACAGTCCTTGCACAACCCATCAACTTCTACGTGTCAGGCTCCCATTACGACTGTTTCCCAAGGCCACAAAGAAGATTCACCGGGCTCTCAAGGGTGTTTTTTTCTTGCTCAAGGTGCAGAAGTCGGGTAAAACCATCAATATAGCATCACAAAATAGTCCAGCTTTTCAAACAGGCTAAGTCAGATGCCGATACGTTTAAGAATACGGGCTTGAATCAGAGACGCGCGTTCAGGGTCACAGCGCCAGAGAACATGCGATCGCGAAGTGCCTGTAGGGAGTCCAGTAGCATATATAGAAGAACTTAGATCCTATTATATTTGTGTTTATATTCTCGTACGAGCATTTCGTTATGGGCAGCAGTCCTAGTAGTCGTAGTTTATACACTGTTACTTTATATACGATCCTCTTCCTTTGCATGTGACAGTGGACCGTTGTAGACAGCAGTCGTAGTGGGCTCCTAGGACTCGATGTTGCCGAAGACCCATTAGCCGTGGATCTGCGGCGGAGCGTATTGTGTCGGGCGTGCAGTCCCAGACAAGCCGGGTTGAGGCTGCCTCAGTTAGCGAACGAGTGTGGTTAACAGCTGAGGTTCCCCGGTCCCCCCTGCCTACTGTCCTATCCCCGCTGTCTCCCCCTAGCTTTCCTTTCGCTTCCTATTCCTGGTGCTGTTCCTTCCCTCCTGCCGCCCCACGTGCAGATGAATCAGTTGAAGTCCTCCCGCTGGTCCTCCCAACCCACTGTCCTCTGTCCACTGCCTCCTCCTAGCCTTCCTGCCCCACTTTTGCCCTGCCTCGCTCTATTCCTTCCCTTCCCTGCCCCATCATTCCTCCGCCGGTCTTCCCAGTCCACTATCCTCTGTCACCTGCCTTCCCCTAGCCTTCCTCCCTCTCCCCTCGCTTGTCCTGGCCCTATTCCTTCCCTTTCCTGCCTCCTGCCGCTCCTCGTACAGGCAAATCCCAGCCTATATTGTCCTATCAGCTTCCTATCCCTTGCTATTCCTTTCCCTCCTTCCCTTCCCTGCCTCCCGTCACCCCTCGTACAGGCAAATCCCAGCCTATACTGTCCTATCTCCGCTTCCTATCCCTTGCTATTCCTTCCCCTCCTACCCTTCCCTGCCTCCCGTCACCCCTCGTACAAGCATATCCCAGCCTGTCCTGTCAGCTTCCTATCCCTTATTGTTCCTTCCCCTCCTACCCTTCCCTGCCTCCCGTCACCACTCGTACAGGCAAATCCCAGCCTATACTGTCCTATCTCCGCTTCCTATCCCTTGCTATTCCTTCCCCTCCTACCCTTCCCTGCCTCCCGTCACCCCTCGTACAGGCAAATCCCAGCCTATACTGTCCTATCAGCTTCCTATCCCTTGCTATTCCTTCCCCTCCTACCCTTCCCTGCCTCCCGTCACCCCTCGTACAGGCAAATCCCAGCCTATACTGTCCTATCAGCTTCCTATCCCTTGCTATTCCTTCCCCTCCTACCTTTCCCTGCCTCCCGTCACCCCTCGTACAAGCATATCCCAGCCTGTCCTATCAGCTTCCTATCCCTTGCTATTCCTTCCCCTCCTACCCTTCCCTGCCTCCCGTCACCCCTCGTACAAGCATATCCCAGCCTGTCCTATCAGCTTCCTATCCCTTGCTATTCCTTCCCCTCCTTCCCTTCCCTGCCTCCCGTCGCCCCTTGTATAAGCATATCCCAGCCTGTCCTATCAGCTTCCTATCCCTTGCTATTCCTTCCCCTCCTACCCTTCCCTGCCTCCCGTCACCCCTCGTACAGGCATATCCCAGCCTGTCCTATCAGCTTCCTATCCCTTGCTATTCCTTCCCCTCCTTCCCTTCCCTGCCTCCCGTCGCCCCTCGTACAGACAATTTTCAGCCTACTGTCCTATCTCTCCGCTTCCTAGCCCTATGTGTTCCTCTCCTGTAGCTATTCCTTCCCCTCCTTCCCTTCCCTGCCTCCCGTCGCCCCTCGTACAGACAATTCCTTGCCTACTGTCCTATCTCTCCGCTTTCTAGCCCTGTGTGTTCCTCTCCTGTGGCTACTCCTTCCCCTCCTTCTCTTCCCTGCCTCCCGCCGCCCCACGTCAAGACGAATCATTCGTCTCCAGACTGTTATTGTCGCGGGCAATTGTCGCGCGAGGGTAACCACTCCGCCCACGTTTTTTCACCGGGGCGAGGGCGCGTCTGTTCCACTCTTCACAAAGGAACTGTTTTAATTAAGTTTGCTTTGACTGGATTCGCTTAGCTATGAAGCGTGTGGCGTGGTGTGCTACTGTGTGTGTGTGTGTGTGTGTGTGTGTGTGTGTGTGTGTGTCTAATCCATTAAAGTTCGCGGAATCCAGTCCCCGGATGAATAATATCCCGCCGTGCTCACTGTGATACCGGCGGCTGTACCGACTCGCTTGTACTGACAGAAACAGAGAATAGATATCAAACAGTAGGTGTCCGCTTTGACCACGCTGAGTTTTACGCGTGTAACAACCGTGGCTCAGAGGCTTTAGCGGCGCGGCACGTGGGCTGAAGAGGCGGATGGAAAAGGAAGAGTAGCAGGAGTTACTGAACCGTCACTCGCGCGAACTGTCTTGCTTAATAACTTAGGGACATACTCTTAAACATATCGGCGCAAGCACACATATTTGACACGGTTTTCCTAGGAGTTTTGGGCATTTCCTTGGGTAGCTTAAAAACCCTGGTGGTAGTTTGGCCCTTCCTCTGTACCAAGAACCCTAAAAACACTCATTAGAACCTGATTTGCCTCCTTTTTGGCCTTTGGAAATCGTTGATGTGAGGTGAGGAGGGGTCTGACAGTGCCGACCTAAGATTTCTCTGTACATGTAAGAAATTGGAGCATCAGGAAGAGGTCAGTATTTACACTTTCTTGCGTTTACTTGTGGAGTTTCTATTGCTTAATAACTTAGCTCTTCTTCTGTATGTGATTGAAACAAGAGGATCAGGGCGAGGTTAATATTTGCAATTTGTACATTTGTTAATCGTCATAAGCTTGGATATTTTTTAGTGATGACACCCACAAAAAAACAGCCAATTCCTGCCTCTTCCATCTCATAGACTGATAGAAATACATAGAATAATAGGCTGATGGAAAGATAGATAAAAAGATTCAGATATCGACGTAATGTGCAGATAGATGGATATAGATAGATGGCTTAGACACACACACACACACACACACACACACACACACACACACACACACACACACACACACACACACACACACACACACACACACACACACACACACACACACAAACACGCGTACCCCCCCCCACACACACACGTACCCCCCCCCCCCCTACACACAAACACGCGTACCCCCCCCACACACACGTCCCCCCCCCACACACACACACAAACAAGAGTACCCCCCCCCCACACACACACAAACACGCGTATCCCCCCACACACAAACGTACCCCCCCCACACACACACACAAACCCGACTAACCCTCACCACACACACGTACCCCACTCACACACACACATACCCCCCCACCCACACACCCACACAAACACACACATACACATACCCCCTACACACACACACACACAGCCACCCACCACCACCCACACACACACACACACACACACACACACACACACACACACCAACACTCGTAACCCCCCCACATACACGCACGTACCCCCCCTACAGACACACACACACATCCACCCCGCTCCCACCCACACACACACACAAACACACGTACCCTCCCACATACACGCACGTACCCCCCCTACAGACACACACACACACATCCACCCCGCTCCACACACACACACACACACAAACACACACACACACACACACACACACACACAAACACACGTATCCCCCCCACATACACGCACGTCCCCCCCCTACAGACACACACACACATCCACCCCGCACACACACACACACACACACACACACACACACACACACACACACACACACACACACACACACACACACACACACACACACACAGACGAGTATTTTCTGAGTTACAGAATGATGTGAATAACCTTTAGATCCTAAACCTGAAAGACGGTCCTTCCATGACTTTCTGCACCATCCCGTAAGCCTCTTAAGAACCTGCAGCCTCACCTTGACCCGAACTAAATCACCTCGCCTCTGCTTCCTTGTTCAGCCCCTAAGAACGATCGGGAAGACTTAGTGAATGCAATAGAGGTTTTGCAGCTGACATCATTAGTGGGGGTGCGGGAGTCGCGCGGGCCTGCACGGCCATCTTGGTGGTCAGTTATCAAAGCAAACCTTGGTGGCGGCTGCAGAACTTGCAGCACAAGTACTCTGTGTTCGTCATGGGATACGTATGCTGTGCGGTTGGATGTTCTAACCGACACGGGAGAGATGCTGTGTCATTTTATACATTTCCTGCGAATCCAGAGCAGCGGATGTGGGGTTCTTGAAAGGTCTGGACTTCTTGAGATTTCGAAAAAATTCTCAGCAAAAAAATATAAAATAAAATATCTGAAAATTGAGTTCTCAGACTCACAGCCCCTTGTCGTCTTTATTATTTATGACCAGTCACACACCCATAGGACAAACAAAGGCCAGATGAACCTGCTCCTAAGTTTATTTACAGCAACAAAGAAACTCGCTGGAAAATAAGGAATAAGTCAGTTCCAGGCACACAGCTACCTAGCTAACTATCTTAAAACATCCTTAGCAAAATATGTACTTAGCTGGAGATGGGCGAAGCTGAAACCACACCTGGTCTACCTCGTGGTCTGGAGTCTTGGAGTCTTCCTTCAGTCCTCTCTCGTTCCTCTCTGCAACACGCCGCCTCTCGACCTTCCAAATGCTTCCCTCGCCTTGCAGTACACAGTCACCCTGACTTGTGGATACTACAAAGGCAGGTAAACCACCACGATGGACACGTGGCACGGAAGGATGGTGAGGTCTACTATTGAATATTTAAATTGTGGTCTAGGTCTACTATTGAATATTTAAATTGTGGTCTAGGTCTACTATTGAATATTTGAATTGTGGTCTAGGTCTACTATTGAATATTTAAATTGTGCTTTTGTTAATATTCAATCTGTGGGTAACAAGACTATTCAAATTAGGGAAATGTTAAATGAGCAATCACTTGACATTTTAGCTACTTCTGAGACTTGGTTGAATGAGCATGACACAAGTAGAATTACTGAGATGACACCTGCTACTCACACTTTCTTTCATAGCCCCAGAGAGGGCAGACGAGGGGGTGGTGTAGACATTTTCTTGTCGAATATTTTTTCTCACACGAGTGAGTGAGTGAGGTTAATTTTAAGCATCAAAACCAGTGGGTAGCATACCTTGTTATTTATAGGCCACCTTGGTCAAGTGTTAATCTCTTCTTTGATGAATTTAGTGCATTGTTGGACTCAATTGATATGGTTTCTTTTAAAGTTTTTATTGTTGGTGACTTCAATATATAGATGGATGGTCATGAAAACCATAACACAGTTTCTTTCTGTGAGCTTCTTGAATCTTATCAGTTGTCAAACAAGGTGAGCATAATAACTTCATCAACTGGCCATGTGTTAGACTTAGTCATTAGTGATGATGTAAACAATCTCATAGGTAGGGTGGATGTTGAACATGAATTTACTATTTCCCCAGTTCACAGGCTCATAACATTTAAATTACTATTGCCAATATGTAAGGTAACTAAGAAAATTTATTTTAGGAATAAGGTGGGTTTCTCTGCTGCTACATTTATCAGTGAAATTGGTCAGAATTTTTATGATGATATGACTGGAGAGTGTGTTCACAATGATTTGTTATTTAAATCAAATTGTGTGAATTGTCTTACTGACATTTATAATCAGGTGATTAAGACACAATATAACAATGTGTGTCCGGTCCTAGAGAAGGTCATTACTGTCAAGGATAGATCTCCCTGGTTTAATAGTGAAATTCTGACACTGAAAAGAGAGAAACGACACAAGGAACGTAAATGGAGAAATGAGGGATCTGTTGTGGCCTGAGAGGATTATAAAAATGTGAGAAATCGCTATAATGACTTGATAAGTAGGAGTAAAATAAACTATTATCATACTAAAATTCTTGAGGCAGGATCTGAACAAATTAAATCAACTTTTCAATAGTCTTACTGGTACTACTTTGAGAAGAAAGCTTCCCAATGGTTTCTGTGATAAAGATTTAGCGGATAACTTTTGTAATTTTTTCAAGAGTAAGATTATGAATATTGTATCGGAGTTTGTGTACACACCTTTTATGCCTGTTGCTGATGTTGAGGTGGATTGTAGATTGCAGTGTTTTCAAATCATTAGGAAGGATGATCTTGTTCGACTTTTCAAGAAAGCTAAGAAAACATATTGTGCCAGTGACCCATTGCCTGTACTAGATATCATGGATGCAGATAATTTTCCTAGTTTCATGGATATGGTGCTAAGAATTGTCAGTACTAGTATTTCTTCAAGTAAATTTCCGGATTCTGAAAAGCGAGCTGTTATAAAACCAGTCTTAAAGGGAAAACTTGATTATCAAAATGTAAGCTCTTATAGACCAGTATCAAATTTGCCTTTTTTGTCTAAATTATTAGAGTATGCAATTATTGAGAGTTGATGGAACACTTGGAAAAGGTCCATGTCTTGCCTGATAGTCAGTCTGCATATAGGCCAATATTTTCTACTGAGGCTACTATTTGTTCTGTTGTTAATGATTTACTTGAAATGATGGATGGGGGTAAATGTGCTATATTGGTTCTTCTAGATCTTAGTGCAGCATTTGATACGGTTGTTCATGAATTGCTTGTAAAAGATTTAAGGAGCATTGGAGTGGTAGACAATGCGTTAAAGTATCTTGAGAGTTATTTACAAACCAGAAATTATTGTGTTCAAATTGGAAATTGTTTTTCTTCATATGAAGCTCTGACAAGAGGAGTTCCACAAGGAAGTGTGCTGGGACCTATTTTATTTTGTATATACACAATTAGTTTATTCAGGATACTACAACAACATGATGTAGGATTCAAGGTGTTTGCTGATGACACCTAGTTCTACTTTTCCATCACTGATATTGAAAATACAAGTGCTAAGATCAATAGTGTTATTAATTCAGTCAAGGATTGGATGGATTATAAGCAATTGAAATTAAACGATGATAAGACTGAATTCATGCTTGTGGGGAAGAAGGGCACTCTACGTTATTTTGGTGACGGTAACATGACTATAAGTGGTAATAAAATTCATGTTGTTGAAAGTGTTCGTGACTTGGGAGTGTTGTTGGATTACAATTTGACACTGAAATGTCAGATAAATAATGTCGTAAGGATTGCCGGATATCACCTTACAAATATTGCTTTTATCATGAAATACCTGGATGAAGATTCTATCAAGAAATTGGTGATTAACAGTATTATATCAAGAGTGGATAATTGCAACTCAATCTACTATAACCTGCCAAAGCTCCAATTAAGGAAACTACAGATGGTCTTAAATAGAGCAGCGAGATTAATCAAAGGAATTCCACCACGAGAGAGAATTACTCCTGTTCTGATAGAGCTCCACTGGTTGCCAATAAAAGCAAGGATAGTATTTAAGTTATGTGTTTAGACACACTAAGCTTTGATTACTGGCCGTCCACCGTATTTGGGAGAATTATTACACGAAATACAGCCAGGTAAAGGCATTAACACTCGCCGAGCCACTACTGGAATCACACTTCATGAACCGCGGTACTCTTCAAATGTTGGATTGCGCGCTTTCAGTTCTGCCGCCCCAAGTCTGTACAATAAGCTCCCTCCTGACATTAGAAGAACAGAGGATCTCTCCAAATTTAAGAAAGAACAAAAAACTTTTCTGTTCTCTGACTGCTATGACATGGAAACATTGACAATTAACATGGCATATAAGCTGTTATCATTATTGAAAATTTAATGAATTAAAATATGTGGGTCTTGCAGAGCGCTTCGGCGGAAGTGGGACCAGATAAATAAGAAACACAAGTAACAAGTAACAAGTAGAGGGACGTCTAGTTGCGTTGGAGTCTGGGTGGAAGAATGCTGCGGGGAGCGGCAAGACCCACAAGGCTCAGCGCCCCGGCCGCGGAGAAGATGTCGTGGTCTCGCCACACTGACATCTCGTTTTTTCTGCATAACACTTATGCTAAACGCCCTACGGCTATGGATTATTATTTATTAATAACCTAACACATGCAGTAAGTAATAGTGGGCCATGCATCCCACACATAGCTCAGCTATGGCAGTAATAACGAATATGATTTGAAATATCGCTCTGCTCCCGACTTCTAGTGATGCATCTTCCCGCTCTCTCAATCAAAATGGCGGGGATTCCCGCGTTTTTTTCCACAGCCTATTTCTTGAATAATAAAATCATGACAGTGGGGGAAGTGGATAACAGCTATGAGGAGGGAGAACTGGCGGCCGTCTGCTTCACCTCGACTCTGTAGTGCTCATTTTGTCAAAGATATATTACAGGCAAAACTTATCAGATTATTACATGAGCTATCACTCATGTAGGTGTTGTCCCGGGTCCCCTAGCTTATTGTGTGGCGGGGGATTACTCTTGAACAGGATTTACATGAGCTGGCGGAGGTAAACACGCATGGCGGCGCTCAAGCAGGGGAAGAAAATAGGAAAGGAAACTCAGTGGAGGCAAAGTGCACAGAGGGACAGAGCTCAGTGCTGGGTGGAGTATATAAGTGTACGCAGGGAAGTGACCAAGAGTGCGTAGTGTAAGGTGACTTGCCGTCACCTGCCCTCACCTGTCGTCACTTGCCCTCTCCTGTTTGACTGCCTGTGCTGCCTACCTGGGCATCACTGGTCAGCAACAGGAGATCGGCCAGGCAGAGGGACAGCCAGTCAACCGACCAGCCAGACAGTCAGCCAGCCAGCTAGACAGCCAGTCTACCATTCTCCTCCTCCAAAAGCATTGATTTGTTCGATGTATCTTAGCTTCGCAGCATTCCCAAGCGATCTTAACACTTAACACAAATGATGCTAAAGTTCCTGCCATTTGCCCGCGGGTAGTGACTTAGGGAGGGGGCACACGTGGTCCGTCTGCTCACTCTGCTGGGTAGGTGACCACCAGCGGGTCTGCAGACGACGCACAAGGTGCAGACGACGCTATTTCGTGACGTCACTGCAAAACCTCTATACTCGTAAGACCATAAGGAGCCATATTCTTAAACATTTCGGGGTAAAGATTCGTTTCATGTCCGTGCCAGTATCTTATAATCTACTTTATGAAACATCACTATCTCTTCATATATCTTTTCTACAAACCTTCAACAGTCATGGAAACGCTTTGAAAATCCATTTCAAGGACTTTTTTTACTCCTGAAAATAGGGCATAATGGTGCAGAGCTTAGTTGACCCCGCAGCCTACATTACCTTACCCGCCACGTAGGGTTTCTCCTCCTCCTCCTCCTCCTCTTTTTTCTCCCTCTCGCTAGCTCCCCTTTCTTGACCTCTACCTCGTCGTCTTTTTCCCTTGCTCTTTTATCCTCCTCCTCCTCCTCCTCACGCGTGGGTCAGTGAAATGGGTATGCCTGGGAAAGGTAAACTGAGGTAACCTGCGTGTCACAATCGGTCCTGTGTCGCCGGCTGAGGGGGTCTGCTGTTACCTGCGCGGAGTCACGAGCCAAGGGGACGGAGGAGCGCGCCGGGGTAATGCGTAGGTTATCGTGCGACCTCCCACCCCCCTTTACCCCTCTTCCCACCATCATCTTTGCCTTATACAGTGTTGCGTCCTGGTGTTTTTTCTTGTGAGTGTTTGATATATTGTTTTAAATGAGGGTTTGATAGTTTTATGCGTGTGTGTGTGGGGGGGTGAGGTGTTAGTGGTTGAATGTAGGGAAGTGAGCCAGTCATGTATTAGCACAGGTATGAAGGGGTATACAGTAAGGTTAGGTTAGGAAGGTTAGGTTAGGTTAGGAGTGGGTTTTATGGTTGAGGGAAGATTGTGTGCTGATAGCGGAGACAGTAACAGGAAGAGGCAGGCAGATGTAGAAAAAGTCACCCAACCAGCCAGGTATTAGTACGGGTGTGAAGGGAGTTTACAGGAAGGTTAGGATAGGTTAGGTGTGGGTTTTATGGGAGAGGGAAGATTTGTGCTTATAGCGGAGGGAGTAACATTAGGGGAGGCAGGCAGAGGTAGAAGGAGTCACCCATCCAGCCAGGTATTAGCACAGGTGTGAAGGGGATATACAGGAAGGTTAAGTTAGGTTAGGTGTGGGTTTTATGGGGGAGCGTAGATTGTGTGCTGATAGCGGAGACAGTAGCAGGAGGGGAGGCAGGCAGAGGTAGAAGAGTCACCCAACCAGTCAGGTATTAGTACAGGTGTGAATGGGGTTTAAGGGCCATATTATTAAACGTAAAAGAACATAAGAACGTCGGGAGTCTGCAAGAGGCCGGTTGGTTTATACTACAAGGCAGCTCCTGTAAGTCTAATCCCACCTTACCTCACTATCCATGTTAGATCGTTAAGTGGTTTGTTTGTTTGTTTGTTAATGGGTAGTCAAACAGCTGTATTACCGTCAGTTAGGTAGGTTACTTAAATAGATAGTTTGATAGTTAGTTAAGCAGCTAGAGTCAGTTAGTTAATTTTACTATATTCTGTATTTATTTATTTATTTATTTATATTATTTTTTTATTATTTTTTTTTTGTTATTTTGTTGTTTCTTTTTCCTTTTCTTTCTTTCTTTTCTTTTTTCTATTTGTTTTCTTTTTCTTTCTTTTTTCCTTTGTGTTTTCCCGGTGTTGGTTTTCTTTTTTGATGTTCTTTTTTCCTATCATCCTTTTGTTGATGTTCGTTGGTCTGGGTGAGCCGCTTTCCTCCCAGAAGAGACCCACCCATAATTTTGGAGATGTTGTTAGGGCCGAAAGGTGGATGATGTTTGTTTTATTTCATTTTCTTGATGTCGTGTTTTTCGTTCTTTTTATTGCTTTAGTTTTCTTTTTCGATGTTTTCCTGTTCTTTTTCTTTTACTTCTTATTGATGCTTTTTGTTGTTATTTTTTCCTATCAACCTTTTGTTGATGTTCCTTGGTCTGGATGAGCCGCTTTCCTCCCAGAAGAGACCCATCCATAATTTTGGTGATGTTGTTTGGGACCGAAAGGTGGATGATGTTTCTTTGTATTTCTCTTTTCTTGATGCTCATTTATTTCTGTTGCTTTTCTTTTTCGATGTTTATTCTGTTCTTTTTCCATTTTTTTTGGTGTTCTTTTCTATATCATCCCTTGTTGATGTTCTTTGGTCTGGGTGAGCCGCTTTCTCCCCAGAAGAGACCCACCCATAATTTTGGTGATGTTAGTCAGGGCCGGAAGGTGGATGATGTTTGTTATATTTTTCTTTCCTTGACGTGTTTTTCTTTATGTTTTTTGATTTCATTTATTCATATCATCCTTTTGTTGATGTTCTTTGGTCTGGATGAGCCGCTTTCTCCCCAGAAGAGACCCATCCATAATTTTGGCGATGTTAGGGCCTAAAGGTGGATGATGTTTTTGTTTCTTTTCTTGACGTTTCGTTTCTGTATTTTCCATTTTTCTGGTGTTCCTTTTTATTTTCCTTTTCTTTGGTGTTCCCATCGCGTGGATTGTCTACGACAGTATAACGAGCACCACAAGCCCGGGTTTGTTTAGAGTTTGCTCTCCTAGGCAGATTGCCTACCACGGCTGACGACCTCCACCTGGCCGGGTTTATTGTTCGGAGTTTGCTCTCCTAGGCAGATTGCCTACCACGGCTGACGAGCTCCACCTGGCCGGGTTTATTGTTCGGAGTTTGCTCTCCTAGGCAGATTGCCTACCACGGCTGACGACCTCCACCTGGCCGGGTTTATTGTTCGGAGTTTGCTCTCCTAGGCAGATTGCCTACCACGGCTGACGACCTCCACCTGGCCGGGTTTATTGTTCGGAGTTTGCTCTCCTAGGCAGATTGCCTACCACGGCTGAC
This sequence comes from Eriocheir sinensis, assembly GCF_024679095.1. Taxonomy (NCBI): domain Eukaryota; kingdom Metazoa; phylum Arthropoda; class Malacostraca; order Decapoda; family Varunidae; genus Eriocheir; species Eriocheir sinensis. The sequence goes on along the minus strand of NW_026112193.1, from coordinate 81,918 downwards.
GACCTCCACCTGCCCGGGTTTATTGTTCGAAGTTTGCTCTCCTAGGCAGATTGCCTACCACGGCTAACGAGCTCCACCTGCCCGGGTTTTTTGCTCGGAGTTTGCTCTCCTAGGTGAACTGCTCACGCTAACGAGCTCCACCTGCCCGGGTTTGTTGTTCGGAGTTTGCTCTCCTAGGTGAACTGCCTACCACGGCTAACGAGCTCCACCTGCCCGGGTTTGTTTAGAGTTTGCTCTCCTAGGTGAATTGCCTCCCACGGCTAACGACCTCCACCTGCCCGGGTTTGTTGTTCGGAGTTTGCTCTCCTAGGTGAACTGCCTACCACGGCTAACGACCTCCACCTGCCCGGGTTTGTTTAGAGTTTGCTCTCCTAGGTGAATTGCCTCCCACGGCTAACGAGCTCCACCTGCCCGGGTTTGTTTAGAGTTTGCTCTCCTAGGTGAATTGCCTCCCACGGCTAACGACCTCCACCTGCCCGGGTTTGTTTAGAGTTTGCTCTCCTAGGTGAATTGCCTCCCACGGCTAACGACCTCCACCTGCCCGGGTTTGTTTAGAGTTTGCTCTCCTAGGTGAATTGCCTCCCACGGCTAACGACCTCCACCTGCCCGGGTTTGTTTAGAGTTTGCTCTCCTAGGTGAATTGCCTACCACGGCTAACGACCTCCACCTGCCCGGGTTTATTGCTCGGAGTTTGCTCTCCTAGGTGAATTGCCTCCCACGGCTAACGACCTCCACCTGCCCGGGTTTGTTCGGAGTTTGCTCTCCTAGGTGAATTGCCTCCCACGGCTAACGACCTCCACCTGCCCGGGTTTGTATAGAGTTTGCTCTCCTAGATGAATTGCCTCCCACGGCTAACGAGCCTCACCTGCCCGGGTTTGTATAGAGTTTGCTCTCCTAGGTGAATTGCCTCCCACGGCTAACGAGCCTCACCTGCCCGGGTTTGTATAGAGTTTGCTCTCCTAGGTGAATTGCCTCCCACGGCTAACGAGCCTCACCTGCCCGGGTTTGTATAGAGTTTGCTCTCCTAGGTGAATTGCCTCCCACGGCTAACGAGCCTCACCTGCCCGGGTTTGTATAGAGTTTGCTCTCATAGGCAGATTGCCTACCACGGCTAACGAGCTCCACCTGCCCGGGTTTGTAGCCGGAAGATCTCCGTCACCTCCGTCGGGGCCCCGAGGGACGCCGAGGAGCCCTGCCTGGAGCCCTCCAGTCCTGCCATGCTCGCCAGGGAGACCTTGGGCTCGCTGGCGCTCCACACCCCCGCCGAGGCGAGGATGCAAGAACTCGCTTCTTAAAACTACCAGACTGGATTATAAAATTAATCATAATTACTGTGAAGGCGCCGGTCACCGCGTTTATCGGTTCAGGGATGGAAGACCGACGGGCCTGGGAAACGCGCACAAGCATCCAAAGGAATCCTCGCGACGGCTTGCGACGCAGCATCCGTTTCCCTTTTCTTTCTCATTCCATTTTTTCTTTTTTATTACATTTTCCTTCTTTGATTGATTGATTGATTGATTTTACTTGGTAGGAATCTGTTCACCAATTAACATCATTCAGGTATACATTGCACCCACACACCTGCGGAGAGAAACCACCAGTGAGAGTGCTGACGCCCACGAGGACGGCCCGCTAGAGTTTCCTAACATTCGCATCGGGTCCCACTTCTCTTAAGTCGTCTGTCTCTTTATTTTTTTCTTCTCTACTTCATTCTATTTCTCCCTTTCTTTCATCCTTGCTCTCCATCTATGAATTTTTTTTTTTCTCTCTCTCTCTCTCTCTCTCTCTCTCTCTCACACACACACACACACACACACACACACACACACACAGCTTTTGTAGGCGTTGTGGGTATTGCCAGGGGTAGTTTAATGACCCTGGTGGTAGTCTGACCTCCTATCTGTACTATGGACCTAAAAAAAAACCGCATGAGAATCCGACTGATCTCCTTTGACCCCTGTGAAAAAAGTTGGAATGAGAGACAGAAGCGTCTGAGAATACCGGCCTAGGAGTAGTCATGTATAAGTCGAGTGTCCTCTTGTTGGGTTAAGGATATGCACTGTTATTAATTATTTATTCATTTATTGGCATCACAGGAGGCGGCTCAAAGACAAAACAAAACTCACTCACTAAAAAAACACCAACCACCTCTCCCACAATCAGAAAACACTCACCATCATGTGTTTTTTCTTTTTTTTTCTCTCTCATTTATATATTTATTTTCGCATCATAGCAGGCAAACATTAACACACAGCACACACACAAAAAAAAACATAACCACTTCTCCCACTATCAGAAAACAGTCACCATAATATGCTTTTTCTATTTTTTTCTCTCCCATTTATCTAATTATTTTCGCATCACAGGAGGCAGCTCAAGGGTAACACAATAACACCCCTAAAAAACTAAACCACTTCTCCCACAATCAGAAAGCACTCACTATCATGTGCTTTTCTCATTTATTTCTCTCCCATTTATCTGTTTATTTTCGCATCATAGGAAGCAGCTCAAAGGTAAAACAATAACACACAAAAAAGTCTGTAACCACTTCTCCTAACACAAACAAACGGAAAAAATAGCTTCCATCAAGTGCTTTTTCTCTTTTTTCTTTTCTTTCATTGATTTTTCACATCATAGGAGTTTCATTTGATGATGAAAGTTCGGCATGCAGCTTTTTTTTATATTTATATTGCCATTGTGCGGAACTTATTCTATGAGTGTGTCGGAAAAATGACTGAACGGGTAAATGCTATGAAAGAGATGGGGAAGCAAAACGGGGTTCAATCCTTATGAGAATAAAGTTTTATCTACGAATTATTGGGTCTGGATTAAAGTCTTCCTCCACCTTTTCCGCTGCTTCCTCCTCTTCCTCCTTTTCTTCCTCCACTTACCCTCTTCTAGGTTCTATCTGTACACCTCTATATAGTTTCTCGCGGAAATACTACAAGAATACACAGTCGTTCCACGCACAGCATGATGACGTCACACTCTCATCTGACCTAAATCTCGGCTCCAGGGTTCTCATGAAAACAACAACAACTAAAAGTAAAGGGATAACTCATGTGTGAGAAATATAATGCAAATAAAAGATAGCGAAAAAAAAGAACCTGATGTTAAGGGCCAGTCTTACAGTCCAGTACAGCACGTTTGTAAGCTCCCCAACCAAACACAAAACACGACGAAAATTCCTCGTATAGTTTTTTTTTTTTCTTACAGCAGAGGAGTCAGTTCAAGGGCATAAAGAAGGTAACAAATGTGAAAAAACACTATACAAGGAATTTTCGTCGTGTTTCGTGTTTGGTTGGGGAGCTTACAAACGTGCTGTATGTTTACGAAAGTGCGTCGCCTCCTCTGGCGACGGCCGCGGCGACGCTGCAGTCGCCGCAGCCGTGAAATAGCTCGCAGAGGGTTTAGGGTCGGGGAGCATAGTTAAACTACTCCAACCGAACTTTACGACCTACTAACGTGGGGTCTGCGCCCCCCTCGACCGCCCCTTCTAATCAGCCCCCCCCCCTTGACTCCCCCACATATATATGTGACTTATTTCAGCGAGGAGGTATTTCTCGCAACACCGGCTGCAGCGTCGCCGCGGCCGCCGCCAGAGGAGGCGACGCGCTTTCGTAAACTATCCCCTATTTTCAGGAGTAAAAAAAAAAAAAGAGTCCTTGAATTGGATTTTCAAAGCGTTTCCGTGACTGTTGAAGGTTTGTAGAAAAGATATATGAAGAGATACTGATGTTTCATAAAGTAGGTAATGAGATACTGGCACGGACCTAAAACGAATCTTAACCCATTTCGGCGCCCGAGCTCACATATTTGACACGGTTTTCGTATGAGTGTTCGGTATTTCCAGGAGTATTTTAATGGTCCTAGTAGTAGTTTGATTCTTCTTCTGTACCATGAACCTGAAAACACTCTCATGAGAACCCAATTGATCCCCTTTTTGGCCTTTGGAAATAGTTGATGTAAGAGGCGGAAGTGTCTGCCAATACTAACCAAGGAGTCTGCAAGAGGCCGGTGGGCGTATACAAGGCAGCTCCCGTGAACCTAACCCCACCTAACGTCACTATTCAATCTGATCTTCATAATCTTCACCCATTTCTAGTCCACTGCAGCATAGAGGCCTTTCCCAACGTCCTCCACCTATCCTAACCCCACCTAACTTAACCTAACCCCACTCTGACCTTCATAATCCTCAGTCATGACTAATCCACTGCAGCATAGAGGCCTTTCCCAACGTCCTCCACCTATCCTAACCCCACCTAACTTAACCTAACCCCATTCTGACCTTCATAATCCTCAGTCATGACTAATCCACTGCAGCATATAGCCCTTTCCCAACGTCCTCCACCCCTCTCTGTTTGATATATTACTCCATCGAGCTTTGGCAAATACTCTTAACTAATATAATCTTCATCTTCAGGCATTGCTAGTCTACTGCAGAACAAAGGCCTTTCCCAACGTCCTCCACCCTTCCCTGTTATTATACTCCATCGTGGTTTGGCAAATACTCAAACTTCATCTAATCTTCATCTTAAGGCCTTGTTAGTCCAATACAAAACAAAGGTCTTTCCCAACGTCCTCCACCTTTCCCTGATATTATACTCCATCGTGGTTTGGCAAATACTCAAACTTCATCTAATCTTCATCTTAAGGCCTTGTTAGTCCAATACAAAACAAAGGCCTTTCCCAGCGTCCTCCACCTTTCTATGTTAGGTGTTAGACCTCTTCATCCTGCTCTGGTAAATGCTCTAACTTTAGGGATTGACACTGTAAACTTCATATCGTCAGTCTATGGCAGAGGTCTTTCTCAATGGTCCATCTCTATTCCTTCACCTTTCTCTGATTGATGTTAGATTACGCCATCCTGCTCCGGCAAATGCTCTAACTTAAGTGACTGCAGTACTCTAATATTCACCATCGTAAGTTATTACTAGTCTATTACAAAGGCCTTTCCCAGTTGTCTGTTCCTCTACCTTTCTCTGTTTGATGTTAGTGTACTCCATTCTGCTCCGGCCAGTGATCTAATGTAATCTCTCCACCTGCTCGCCCTCTGCCCGCCCTGACTTGTACATGTTCTGGGTCGTCACTGTTGCGTTGGCTGTCCTCCTGATGTCAGTTCTCCGCGTGCTGTGTCCCGCCGAGTCCATTTCTCGTTCTTGTTTGTTGTTAGATTATCTTTATTTTTTGTTTGTTGCCTAATCCATGATGCTCTCTCTGTCTGTCTGTCTGTCCGTCTCTCTCTCTCTCTCTCTCTCTCTCTCTTTCACCCGACCTCTGCTGAGAGAAGGTCGTGACCTCACCCCGCTGCGCTCCACAACATCGCTTGCCCTGTGTTTTCGTTGTGCTCTTGGGATTGCGTTTGTGTGTTCTCGCTTGTGGACCTTGTGTGTTGCCTGTGATTTCCCGACACGTGTTTGGTGTGTGTCGCTTGTGGTTTCTGCCTGTGGTTGCCTCTGTGATTTGTGTTTCCGGTGTTTTTGCGTGTGATCTGGCTGTTTCCGGGTGTTCTGCGTGGGTTTCAGAGTGATTCAAGTGTGTTGTGTTTCCGGTGTTTTTGCGTGATTTGGCTGCTTCTAAGTGTACTGCGTGTGTTTCAGTGTTTTGAGTGTGCTGTTTTGTTTCCGGTGTTTTTGCGTGTGATTTGGCTGTTTTTCGAGTGTTCTGCGTTTCGAGTGTGTTGTGTCTCCAGTGCTTTTGCGTGTGATTTGGCTGTTTATAGTGCTGCCTGTGGTTGCCTCTGTGATTTGTGTTTCCGGTGTTTTTGCGTGTGATCTGGCTGTTTCCGGGTGTTCTGCGTGGGTTTCAGAGTGATTCAAGTGTGTTGTGTTTCCGGTGTTTTTGATTTTTAGTTTGCTGCTTCTAAGTGTACTGCGTGTGTTTCAGTGTTTTGAGTGTGCTGTTTTGTGTCCGGTGTTTCTGCGTGTGATTTGGCTGTTTTTCGAGTGTTCTGCGTTTCGAGTGTGTTGTGTTTCCAGTGCTTTTGCGTGTGATTTGGCTGTTTATAGTGCTCTGCGTGGGTTTCAGAGTGTTTTGAGTGTGCTGTTGTATTTCAGGTGTTTTATGAGTGACTTGAGGGTGTTTAGTCGTGCTTGTGCTTGGGTTTCTGTGTTTCGTGTGTCCCGAGTGTGACTTTGTGTTCCCGAGTGTCTCACGCGTGATTTGGGTGTGTCGACAACCCACCCTTTGAATTCCCTGAGGATTCAATCTGCTCCTCCTCACTACACCCTCTTTAAATCCCCTAGAGGATTAACACTTCCTACACCCCTTTCCCTCACCTCACCTAAGCCCCCCCCACCCTCGCTCACCTCACATCCCTTTTGCTCCTCCTCATCCCCTAGAGGATTAGCCCTTCCTACTCCTCCCTCACCTCCACATATTTCTAAGCCCTCCCCCCCTCACTCACCTTACCTCACATCCTATTTACCCATCCCTTCACCCACCTTACCTCGCCTCTTTCTTAACCTTTCTTGTTCTCACACACCTCACTCACCTCACATCCCTTCCTACTCCTCTCTCCCACTTACCTCCTTTCCCAAACTCCCTCTCACTCATCTCACCTATTTCCTAATCCTCCTTGATCTCACACACCTCACTCACCGCCTCCCTTTCCCCCTCTTTACTCACCTCACATCCCTTCCTACTCCTCCTCTCTCCCACCTCACCTATTTCCTAACCCTCCTTGATCTCACACACCTCACTCACCGCCTCTCTTTCCCCCTCTTTACTCACCTCACATCCCTTCCTACTCCTCCTCTCTCCCACCTCACCTATTTCCTAACCCTCCTTGATCTCACACACTCACTCACCGCCTCTCTTCCCCTCTTTACTCACCTCACATCTCTTCCTACTCCTCCTCTCTCCCACCTCACCTATTTCCTAACCCTCCTTGATCTCACACACCTCACTCACGCCTCTTCCCCCTCTTTACTCACCTCACATCCCTTCCTACTCCTCCTCTCTCCCACCTCACCTATTTCCTAACCCTCCTTGATCTCACACACCTCCCTTTCCCCCTCTTTACTCACCTCACATCCCTTCCTACTCCTCCTCTCTCTCACTTTTCCTCCATTACTAAACTACCTCTCACACACCTCACCCCCTTTCCTAATCCCCTTCACTTTGTGTTTTTATCTCTTTCATTTCAGCTAAGATGGCACCTAAGAAGTGCAGTACTTGTAACGGTAGCTTCTCAGCTCACTTTTTTACAGGGCGTTCTGCTGTCTGTAGACTGTGTCTGTCCAGGCAGCATCTCGAGACAAGACTGCAGGAGCAGGAGGAGAAGATGGAAGAAGGCCAGAATAAAATAATGGAGCTTTCTCTCACCAGGCAGCATCTCGAGACCAGACTGCAGGAGCAAGAAGAGAAGATGGAAGCAGGTCAGAATAAAATAATAGAGCTTTCTCGCACTGTTGCCTCCTTGCAGGAATTCATCCAGGCCAACGTTGCTGTGGTGCCAAACCCTTTTCCAACCGCCCCCTTGCCCTCAGCGGTACCGTCGACACCAGCGGACAACACCACGCAACGGGAGGATGCTAGTGGCACCGACCATGATGGCTTCACCGTCGTGAATGGAGGAGCCAAGCCAGCCAGACAAGCGATTTATCCTGTTCATTGCTTCAACAGGTTTGCCATTCTGGAGGAGGAGGACGAGCAGGAGAGCACCTTCCTGGTGGGTGACTCCATGATTCGCCAGCAGGTCGTTGAGTTCTGCGGCAGAGTTCCTCGTCGAAGACGGAACTATTGCTATCCTGGTGCTGGGATCGACGACATAACTGCTGCTCTTGAGGAGATCTCCCCCCAGGCTACTAATGATTCACTGTTTGTTATCCACACAGGTACGAACGACGTCACCACGACCCGGTCTGAGGAACTCCTGGAGAAGTACCGTAGGCTCATCCAGCAGTATAAGACTAAATCCCTTAACATTTTGATTTCAGGAGTTCTACCACGGACTTGGGCGGAGAGCGACTTTTTCAGTAAGGCCTTCAGCCTAAACAACCGCTTACAGACTCTTTGCAGGAGCTTGACGTGGAGTTCCTAAACGCATGGGACAATTTCTATGGACAAAATGAACTTTTCCACAGGGACGGATTGCACCTTTCTCCCATCAGGGCAGCCAGACTCGGAAGGCTCCTCAACGAAGCAGTGCGTGTCATCCGAGCAAAACGAGTCACGGCCATGTCCCTCCACCCCGCCCGTGTAAATAGACGCCGTGCATCGCAACAAACCTGTAACCGTGATCCCGCAAGTACCACCACCTGTATTACCAAGCCTCTAGATAACTTAAAATCCTTAGTTTCAATGCGCGTAGCCTAAGAAACAAATTTGATGAACTGAGATGTCTTGCTTTAACAGAAAATTTTGACATAATTGCTATAACCGAAACATTTATCGACACCACAAATATTGATTTAAGTTCCGAATACAACATAGATGGCTACAGACTCTTCAACAAAGATCGTGTAAACCGTAGAGGCGGTGGCGTCGCCCTTTATGTCAAAAGCTATTTGCAACCCACCGACAAAACACCGGGAAACAGTAACGTTGAACATTTGTGCGTGCGAGTAAACATTGCAAAAGTCAATTTAAATATATCTGTCACCTACAGACTTCCCGGGCAGTCACTCGATGACGACCTTGAAAGGTACAGCGTCTTAAGGCAGTCACTTAATAACAACGACTCACTGATATTAGGAGACTTTAACCTCCTCCATATCGACTGGGCGACACTGTCAGGTACAGAAGGCGAGTCACATAGAATGATCGAATTTCTAGAAGAAAATTAACTAAGCCAAATGGTTTCTGAGCCAACTCGACAAAATAATATACTCGACCTTGTTATAACGACCCAAGATAACCTTGTCAGTAGTGTCACGGTAGGAGAACACCTCGGTTCTTGCGATCATAAATTAGTGCGCGTCGACATTAGAGCTCAATCATCAGTGACTGAAAATAAAATAAAGGTGCCCAATTTCAAAAGAGCTAACTTCGTAGAAATCCGACAAAAACTAACAGAAAAACAACTATCAGATGACGGCAACGTAGAGGAGGCCTGGATAAGTTTTAAAAATCACTTACTCACTCAGCAGAACACATTCGTCCCCTTGTGCGAGAAGCGAATTAACACTAATAAAAGCCCACCGTGGTTTAATAGCGAAATTAAACAATCAGTCAATGAGAGAAAATTGTTTTACAGGTTAAAGAAAGAACAAAGCACGCCCGAGAACATTAGACTATATAATGATGCCAGGCGCCGAGTAAAAGACTAGTAGGTCAGGCAAAGCGTAGATATGAAGAAAATATTGCAGCCAACTGTAAAATAACCCGAAATCTTTCTTCAGTTACATAAACAACAGAAAGGCGATCAAAAGTGGTATTGGACCTTTAACAAACAGCGACGGTGCACTAGTGACTGACAGCCAACACATTGCAAACCTCTTAAACAATTACTTTTCCTCGGTGTTTAATACTAACAGTCTTCCTCTCGCTACCACCAACACCAGTACTATTGTAAATCTCGAGCATGCTTTGCCTAATTTTGAAATAACAACCGATGAAGTCCTTAAAGCTCTCCATTCACTTAAAACAAATAAAAGTCCTGGACCTGACAAAGTATATCCAACTCTGCTGAAAGAAACGAAGAGCGAAATACTCTCCTCCCTCACAACCGTATTCAATATGTCCTTGCGACAAGGCATCGTCCCTTCAGATTGGAAAAAGGCTAACGTGACACCGATTTTCAAGAAAGGAGACAAAAGTACCAGGTAATTACAGGCCCATTAGTCTAACTTCGGTTGTAGGTAAGCTACTTGAGGGCATAATTAGAGACAAAATTGTGAGTTACCTTGAAAGCCACTCATTGATTGGGGACTCACAACATGGCTTCCGAAACAAAAGATCCTGCCTATCAAACCTATTAACCTTCTATAACGACCTCTTCACTGTTTATGACGTAACCAAATCACTGGACGTAGTCTATCTTGATTTCCAGAAAGCGTTTGATAAAGTCCCGCATCATAAATTACTTTACAAATTAAAGCAAATAGGTATTGACGGTCAAGTAAACCAATGGATCGCGAATTGGTTGAGCAACAGACAACAAAGAGTAGTGATTGACGGATTTAACTCAGAGTGGGCGCCTGTCACTAGTGGCGTCACTCAGGGCTCGGTCCTTGGCCCAGTGCTCTTCATTATTTACATCAACGACGTGGATGTTGGACTCAATAACCGCATTAGTAAATTTGCAGACGACACAAAGATTGGTAACTCGGTTCTCACTGACGAAGACAGGCAAAGCCTCCAAGAGGATTTGCACAAAATTTCAGCTTGGTCGGATAGATGGGAGATGCCCTTTAACGTAGACAAGTGCCAGGTCCTTCAAGTTGGAACGAGGAATAAGAAGTTCGAATACGAAATGCGCGGCGTTAAACTCAAAAGCGTTCAATGCGTCAAAGACTTGGGGGTCAAAATCGCGTCAAACCTCAAATTCTCACAGCAATGCATCGATGCAGCAAATAAAGCGAACAGAATGTTGGGCTTCATTAAAAGAAACTTTGTATTCAAGAATAAAGATGTAATACTCCAGCTCTACAACAGTTTAGTCAGACCCCACTTGGAATATGCGGTACAGTTTTGGTCCCCCACCATGCAAAGGATATTGCTAAATTAGAAGGTGTTCAGCGTCGGGCAACGAAATGATCCCTTCCTTGCGCAACAAATCCTACGAAGAAAGGCTTTCTATCCTTAACATGTTCTCTTGAGAAACGTCGCCTCCGAGGAAAATTGATCGAATGTTTTAAAATACTTAATGGTTTCACGAATGTAGACAGATCAACATTGTTTATGATCGATGACAGTCTGCGCACGAGGAACAATGGCGTAAAACTCAGATGTAGACAAGTAAATTCAGATTGCACCAAATTTTTCTTCACCAACGTTGTAGTGCGAGAATGGAATAAGCTTCCACCATCAGTGGTCCAGTGTAACACGATTGACTCCCTCAAAAATAAGCTCGACCGTCACTTCCTTCAACTTAATATCAACTAGAGTAGTAATGCAACGTTTTGGAGTCTTCTGATTAATGTAAAATCACTTAGGTTTAAGGACAGACCACCAAGTCTGGACCATGGGGTCTGTGTGGTCTGATTTTCTATGTAAATCTATGTAAATCTCTCTCTCTCTCTCTCTCTCTCTCCCCATTCTATCTATTTCACACTCACTAATTGAAAAAAAGGACAAAAGAATAGGACAAAAAGCTTACTAACTAATCCATCTTTGGGAGCGGGCCAGCCTACCCACGTGCGCACCTACACCTAATCATAAGGGCGGAAAGAAAGGGCAACTACTGGCTGGCAATAAAAATCTCTCAAAAAATATGTTGGCCCAATACTTTTTCCGATATTGGTTCTGGTGGAGGTGGTGGTGGTGGTAGTGTTTGTTCTGCCTCTATAATCACCACCACCATCACCACCACCACCTCTATCGTCAACACTACCTCAACCATCACCACCACTACCAGTACCATTAATCACCACTACCGACTCCACCACTGCCGACATATCACTACCACGAGCTTCACTACCATCACCATAACTTAATCACCACTACGGTCACCATCACCATTATCAACACCATATTGCTATTACTACTAAAACCATTACTACTACTACTACTACTACTACTACTACTACTACTACTACTACTACTACTACTACTACTACTACTACTACTTTACTACTCCTAATAATAATTCTAATACTAATAATAACACGGAAAAAGTCATTAATTACGCCAAAGTTTTCTTGCTGTATTTTTCAGGAGCCGCCTCGCCGAGTTTGGCCGCGCCGAACGAGCCATAAAACTCCATCCAGCGCCGGTGAGTTTTTGTTTCGACTGTGTTTTGCATTAGTTTTTTTTTTTTCCATTGATGTGCCGAATTGTACCGAATTAGTTTAGGAGCGAGATAACTTTGTGCGTGTGTGTGCGTATGTGTGTGATTCGAAATGTTCACGGGTAATACACACACACACACACACACACACGACAATCACATTCACACTCACTCTCCCCATCCCTCTCTTCACCATTCATTAGCCTCATAACATAGCCACACCTTGTAGTCAGTCACCACTCCACTCATCTCCATTCCAGTCATCACCCATCACCACTAACACCCACGTAACATCACCACCACTAACACCACCACCAGTCCTCGTCATCACCACCTCCTTCACGCTGTAACCTCACCTCACCTTTCACCCCCTCCTCTTTACCTGTCCGCGCGCACCTGTTGACAATACGCCGCCTGATTTACATTCAAGGAGCCGAGTCCGTCCACAAAATAGGAGCACGATTTCTTTTTTTCCTTTTTTTCTTTTTTCCTGCATGGAGTTTTTTTTTCTTTTTTCTTTTTTGTTCTTCTTGTTTTCTTGTATTTGTTGTTGTTCTTCTTCTTCTTTATTATTTTACTCGTTTTCTGGCTTTTATTTCACTATTGATTTTTCTTATTCTATTTTTTTAACTAATTGATTTTGTCTTTTCCTTTTGACCTTTTTCCTTATTTCTTCTTGTTTTTTTCTTCTTTACTCGTTTTTTTCTCGGTGGTGACGTCATAGGGAAAGGGTGATGATGATGATGATGATGATTTTTTTTTTTATTTTTTATTTTTTTTACGTTATTGCCTATTGCGCCGGTAGGCATCTTCCCGGTGGGGCCTGATGGTCGGCCCAAGGCTTCTTCCAGGTGGGGCCTGATGGTCGGCCCAGCCCGTTCTGGGGCAGGCGAGTGTTTATAGTGGCGCCATCTTGCATTGGCTCATGCTGCCCCCCGGAACTCGTTCTTGATTCGCTTGGACGGCTTCCTCTAGAGTCCGGGTTGATGGGTGGTCTTCAGGACAGCATGTGGGTAGTTTTAAGCCACTCGGCGGTGACTGAAAAATCCGAGTGGTAGCGTGGGGATTCGAACCCGCGTCGTCCATCACGCAGCGAATGTGGGTCCAGTACGCTATCACTTCGGCCACCGCCTACCCTTGACGAAAATTGACCTGATGACGAAAAAGGAAGGAATGGAGGGGTATGAGAGGAAGGGGAAGGAAAGGGATAGGAAGGAAAGGGGAAGGTAGGAGAGGTAGGTAGATAGGTAAGGAGGATGGGAAGGGAAGGAAAGGGAAAGGAAGAAGAGAAGGGAAGAAGAGAGGGAAGGAGGAGGAGGATGATAAGGAGGAGGTTGATAGGTAGGCAAGGGGAGGAAGGTAGGTAGGAAGAGATAATGATGATGAAGATGAGGAAGAGGAAGAGAAAGTGAAAGAAAAAAAAGAGAAGAGACAGAATGAGAAGAAAGAGAGAGGAGAAAAAGAAAGAGAGAAAGAGGAGAAGAAAAAAAAAGAGAAAGAGGAAGAGAAGGAGAAAGAGAGGAGGAGGAGGAGGAGGAGGAGGAAGAACAAGATTAAATAAACAAATAGAAGGAAATTTATGAGAGAGAGAGAGAGAGAGAGAGAGAGAGAGAGAGAGAGAGAGAGAGAGAGAGAGAGAGAGAGAGAGAGAGAGAGAGAGAGAGAAATTAAGTATGCTAATCAGGTGCTCTTAGTCAACAATAACTTTTGCAAATTAGTGTTTCAAAACTTTTTAGTCCAAACATTTAACGTTTTATGTTTTTTTTTTAGCCCAGTGCAAAACGTGTGTGTGTGTATGTGTGTGTGTGTGTGTGTGTGTGTGTGTGTGTGTGTGTGTGTGTGTGTGTGTGTGTGTGTGTCTGTCTGTCTGTCTCACTGTCTGTCTGTCTGTCTGTCTTACTGTCTGTTTGTATGTATGTATGTATGTATGTATGTATGTTGGTTAGTCAGTCTATTTTTCCATCTTTTTGTGTGTTTGTATGTGTTTTTATGCATTTTGTCCTTGTGTCTGTTTTTCTGTGTCTGTCTGTCTGTTAGTTTGCCTATTTGTTTATATTTCTGTTAGCGTTTTTGTATCATTTTCTCTGTCCGTTTTTCTGTTAATCTGTCTGTTTGTTGGTCACTGCCTGTCTGTCTGTCTGTCTGTCTATCTGTCTGTCTGTCTGTGTGTCTGTATACAAGCATCCATGAACACGTATTGAATTCACTCACCAACATTCATTCATGCATACATAAATATTCGCGTGTAATAACCTTAATGTGTTTACTGATTTATCTATCCATATATATATATATATATATATATATATAGATATATATATATATATATATATATATATATATATATATATATATATATATATATATATATATATATATATATATATATCAGTCTGCCTCTGTCTGTTTATCAAGCTATCATTTTTGTATTGAACTTATGGATAGATTAGCCTGTTAATTTTCGTTTATTTATCTATCTAGTTAGCTTTTATTAACCTTTATCCTTTTTATATTCTTTTATTTGACTCTCTATTTATATACTTTTCCAATCACGTTTTATCTACCTTCATTTATTTTTCATGCAAATCATTTTTCATTCACTTAAGTTTTCATTCACTTCATTTTCATTAATTTTTTCAATTTCCATTCATGTTTTTCATTTTCACATTTTTATCATTTTCATTATTTTTTTCATTTTCATTAATTGTTTTATTTTTCATGCACTTCATTTCACATTTTTTCATTTTCATTCATTTTTTTTCTCATTTTCACTTACTTTATTCTCATTTCTTTTTTATATTTTCATTCTTTTTTTCTCATTCAGTTCATTTTTCACATTTTTAATTTTTCATCTAGTCCATTATTCATTCACTGCATTTTTCATTTTTCTTTTCATTCAGTTCACTTCGTTTTTCATTTTTCATTTCTTTCTTTTTCATTTTTTTCCATGTATTTTTCATTTCTCATTCAGTTCACACCTGTAATCTACGTGTTCTCTTATCTGTTTACATTCATCTAGTTATCTATCTATCTGTGTAACCCTTATCAGCTTTTCTATTCATCTATCCAACTATCTATCTACCTATACATTTCTTCAGTCACGTATCTATCTGCTCATTCTACTCTTTTATCATCATTCTAATTCATTCTCATTTTACTATTCATTTTTACAATCCAAATCCCTCTATGTATCTTTTTCCTCTCCTTCTTCACTCTTTCTACCTCATATTCCACTATCCAAATCTCGTTATTTATTTTCTCTTCATCCTCCTAGTTTATCTTTGTGCTGCCCAAATCTCTTTTTCTATCATTCTCTTCATTTCCTTCCTTTTTCTCCTACTCATTCTAACATCCAAATCTCTTATCTATCTTTTTCTTTACCTTTTTCCTTCTTTCTACTTTTCATCAACTATCTTACCTATCTCTTTCTCTACTAACTTTCTCTCTACTATTTTACCTTTCC
Source organism: Eriocheir sinensis (assembly GCF_024679095.1). Lineage (NCBI taxonomy): Eukaryota > Metazoa > Arthropoda > Malacostraca > Decapoda > Varunidae > Eriocheir > Eriocheir sinensis. The sequence continues at coordinate 66,562 of NW_026112193.1, read as the reverse complement.
AATACCTGGTTCTTCATCTACCTACATATCTACCTTTCCACCCAATCTTCACCTTTCTTAAACAAGGGAGGAGGAGGATGCGAATCACTTGTCATTTTACTATCCAAATCTCTAATCTACCATTCATTTACCTACGTACCTACCTTTCCTTCCACTCAGTTCTCTCCATCTTTCTTGAACGAGGGAGGAGGAAGAAGAGGAGGAGGAGGAGGAGAAGGCAAAGGTTCTTCAGGAAGGTTCAGTAGAAATTTCCCGGGCCCAAAATAATCTTACCTCATTTTCCTATCCAAATCTCTTATCCATCTCTTATCTACGTATCTATTCACCTTCCTCCTCATCCACGCATCTTACCATCTGGCTCTCCACCTTTCTCAAACAAGGGAGGAAGAGGAAGAGGAGGCAAGGAGGAGGAGGAGGTGGAGGCAAGGAGTAGGAAGGGAAGGGTTAGTAGGAGGAATTTCTCACCCTCAACATAATCAGACTTCATTCTACATTCCAAATCTCTTATCTGGCCTTCTCTTTACCCTCTTCCTCGCTTCCTCATCTACGCACCTACCTTTCCACCCAATCTTCTCCACCTTTCTTAAACGAGGAAGGAAGAGGAAGAGGAGGAGGAGGAGGAGGAGGAGGAGGAGGAGGAGGAGGCAAAGGAGTAAAAAGGGAGGGGTTAGAGGAATTTCCCAGCGCCACATAATCACAGCTTGTCACTCGCCACCTGTTATTGCAATTACTTTCGTCCGGAGCCAAGAGACTCATTTAAACTTGAGGTGACGTGGCGCGACCCCTCCTGGCCTGGCTTTTTCACCGTGCCAGGAGTGAGGGAGAGGGAGGGGGAGGGAGGGGGAGGAGGAGGGAGAGAGGGTGAGGGAGGGGAGAGAGTGGGGGAGGGAGGGGGAAGAGGGAGAGAGAATGAAAGAGGAAAAAGAGAACAAAAGAGAATGAAAGAGAACAAGAGAGAACGAAAAAAAGAAAACGATAAAGGAAAATTGAAAAAGAAAACTTAGAAAAGAAAACTGAAAAAAGAAAAATGAAAAGAACGAGAAAAGAACAAAAAAGAGAACGAGAAAGAGAGAGAGAGAGAGAGAGAGAGAGAGAGAGAGAGAGAGAGAGAGAGAGAGAGAGAGAGAGAGAGAGAAGACGGGAAAGGAGAAAGAAAGAACACTAAAGGAATGAGGAAGTAGGAAAAGAAAGAACAAGCAGGGAAGGAAGGAAGGAAGACGAAACAAGAGGGGAAAAGAAAAGAAAGGAGAGGAAAGGAAAGGAAATAAGAGGAGGAGGAGAAAGAAAAGGAGAGGAAACGATGTGAAGGAGTGGAAAAGGAAAGAAAAATAAAGGAAATAAGAGGAGGAAAAGAAAGAAAAGGAGAGGAAACGAAATGAAAGAGAAGAAAAGGAAGGGAAAGGAAAGGAAAAAAAGAGAAGGAAGAGAAAGAAAAGGAGAGAAAACGAAGTGAAGGAGAGGAAAAGGAAGGGAGAGGAAAGGAAATAAGAGAAGGAAGAGAAAGAAATGGAGAGAAAACGAAGTGAAGGAGAGAAAAAGGAAAGAAAAGTAAAGGAAATAAGAGGAGGAAAAGAAAGAAAAGGAGAGGAAACGAAATGAAAGAGAAGAAAAGGAAGGGAAAGGAAAGGAAAAAAAGAGAGAGAAAAGAGAGAAAAGAAGAGGAAACGAGGTGAAAGAGAAGAAAAGGAAGGGAAAGGAAAGGAAATAAGAGAAGGAAAAGAAAGGAAAGGAGAGGAAACGTAGTGGAAGAGAAGAAAAGGAAGGGAAAGGAAAGGAAATAATAAAAAAAAACAAGCAAACAGAAGAAGAGAAAATGAGAGAAAGAGGAGAGGAAAGGAGGAAGGGAAGTGAGGCATGAGGAGTAAATGATAAAAAAAGAAATAGAAAAGGAAGAAAGACGAGAAGGAGAAACGGAAGAGGAAATGAAATGAAGGAGGAAAGACATAGAGGACAGTAAAGAGAGGAAGAAGATTGATTGATTGATTGATTGATTTATTGGCCTCAAGGTAGTTACATAGATTATTTTACACATTGTCTTTAAAAGCCACTAGTCCATTGAGCCGTAGCTCTCTTATGGACTGCATGTTATATATATTTATATATAAGTGAGCATAACAGGTGCGACAAGGTCTCTCAAAAATATATTAAAGATTGCAAAAAAATGAAGTATGGCAAACTCAGAATGCATACTATATACATGTGCACCCCAATACAAAATTAATGAAAATAGGCTTTTGTTCCTGATTAACAGAACAAAGTGATAATACTAATACTAATAATAACAATAACAATAGCAACAAAAATGCTACTAACAGTAATAATAGTTTCATAACAATATTACTAGTAATAATGATAATGAAAAAAAAAAATAATAATAATAATGACAGACATGATAATAATGAGACATGATAATAATGATAGACATGATAATAATGACAGACATGATAATAATGACAGACATGATAATAATGATAGACATGATAATAATGATAGACATGATAATAATGATAGACATGATAATAATGATAGACATGATAATAATGAGACATGATAATAATGATAGACATGATAATAATGATAGACATGATAATAATGATAGACATGATAATAATGATAGACATGATAATAATGATAGACATGATAATAATGATAGACATGATAATAATGATAGACATGATAATAATGATAGACATGATAATAATGACAGACATGATAATAATGATAGACATGATAATAATGATAGACATGATAATAATGATAGACATGATAATAATGATAGACATGATAATAATGATAGACATGATAATAATGATAGACATGATAATAATGATAGACATGATAATAATGATAGACATGATAATAATGATAGACATGATAATAATGATAGACATGATAATAATGATAGACATGATAATAATGACAGACATGATAATAATGATAGACATGATAATAATGATAGACATGATAATAATGATAGACATGATAATAATGATAGACATGATAATAATGATAGACATGATAATAATGATAGACATGATAATAATGATAGACATGATAATAATGATAGACATGATAATAATGATAGACATGATAATAATGATAAACATGATAATAGTGACAGTAGTAACGCATAATAATAATAATAATAATAATAATAATAATAATAGTGATGATAATAATAATAATAATAATAATAATAATAATAATAATAATAACAATAATAACAATAACAATAATAATAATAATAATAATAATAATAATAATAATAGTGATAATAAAATTATAAGTGATACTGATCCTCAACATTACTATTACATATTCTAGTAGTAGTAGTAGTAGTAGTAGTAGTAGTAGTAGTAGCAGTGGTAGCAGCAGTAGAGAAGGGAGGGAAAGGGGGCAGGAGAAGGATAGGGTGAAAGCATAGCAAGCACTCTTTAACACGCCTTAATGTGAGCAAGTTAAGGTATATATTTCACTGAAAAATATTAAGTATAATTACCATGTAACAATGAAAATAACTTTCTTTTAAATGAGACTAGACTATCATTATTTAGAAGGGACTGAGGCAAGTTATTCCAGCTTTTTGATCCCCGTGACAGAACACTCTGCTGGGCGTGTGTGGTCCTGCATAACGGTGGACGCAATTGATGAGTTCTACGGGGCACAGAGCGGGGCATCACAGTAAAGCCAGGGTATACAGGGAAAGAGTGAAGAGCTTTGTGTACAAATAAGTTAGTTTGAAGGTATGTAATATCGGGAAGCTTTAACAACCTAAAATCTCTAAAAATACAGTTTGTATGAGCATACCGATCTTTAAAGAACATAACAAGTAAGAGTTTTTTTTGTGAAATAATCAGGCTGTCGATGAAGGTGTTATAGGCGCCTCCCCATATGGCACAACAGTATAGAAGGTGCGGATATATTAGAGATAAATAAATTTGCCGTAAAGAGTTTTGGTTCAAACAATCTCTTAGTCTGTATATTACGCCCGTTAGCAGGGCTACTTTTGATTTTACCATGTCAATGTGTTGTTTCCATTTTAATTTATTATCGATAGTTATACCTAAAAATTTAAAATCAGTAACTACATTTAATGCAAAATTATTAATTTTTATTGATGTATATACTGGCTGAGTCGTGAGTGAACTAGAAATCATGAACTTAGTTATGTTAATATTTAATGTTAATTTATTACTCATGATCCAATTTGATACATTGATAAGCTCAGTATTTAAAGTGTCTGTTATATCTTCAAGATCATGTCCTTGAATGAAAATTGTGGTATCGTCGGCAAATAAAAGGAATTTTAGTTTATTGCTGCTATGAATTATGGCACTGATATAAATTAAGAAAAGAATCGGGCCAAGAATTGATCCCTGAGGCACACCACATGCAGTATCTGTATATGGCGATGACACATTGTTAAACGATGTACATAGTTTCCTGTGTGCTAAGTAACTTTTGAACCAATTATGCGCATTGCCACGAATTCCATAAACAAACAATTTATCTAGTAGAATGTTATGAGAAATGGTGTCAAAAGCTTTAGTGAGATCACAGAACACAGTTATCTGGAACATTTTTGCATCCAAAGCATTGTAAATATTTTGACATAGATGGTGAAGTGCTAATTCAGTAGAATACTTAGGACGGAAGCCATACTGAACGGAGGTGAGGAGTGAGTGTTTGGACAGGTAATTCATTAGTCTTACTGACATCATTTTTTCAAAAATTTTGCTAAAGCTGGGTAAGATGGAAATAGGTCTGTAATTAAGTGGTAATGAAGAGTCTCCCTTCTTAAAGATTGGAACAACACGTGCCATCTGCAGGTGACTTGAAAAAGAGCCTTCTTTAAAAGATGTATTAATTATATAAACTAAAAAGGGAGAAACTAGGTCACAACATTCCTTAATTATTTTAATACTAATGTCATCATGTCCCGGGGAAGAGACTTTTATATTAAGAATGACAGACTTAACTTCTGGTAGTGTAGTGGGTCGTAAGTAGAAAGAAAATGGAACCGATTCGGGGAGATAAGTGGTAAAAGGTGTTTGGGTCTCTGGGATGTTCGTGGCTAACGTGTTGCCAATATTACTGAAATAGTTATTGAAAGCGTTCGCTATATTAAAAGAATCTGTTACGGTATCACCATTGAATAAAAAAGATGAAGGAAGTTTCACTTGTTTTTTACCGAGTAGACTATTTATAGTAGACCAGGTCTTTTTGGAGTCCCCTGCTTCACTTGACAGTTTGTTTTTATAGTAATTTGCTTTGGCAGTTCTTATGGTCGTTGTTAATTTATTTCTATAGGATTTAAAGGCGTTTTCATAAGTAAGGGGCCACTTGGCATACAGTTTTTGAAGTTTGTTACGATGTTTAATTGAATTCTTAATGGCAGAAGTGATATAAGGTTTGCCTATATGCTTTTCTTTAATTGTTAATGTCTCCAACGGGAAGTGCTTATTATACAGATCAGTAAATTTCGTTATGTACCAGTCAAACAAATAATTTACTCCATAATCACAGGCATTTGAATTCCAGTTAATGTTAATTAAATCAGCTTTAGATGCACTTATGTTTTCATTGGAAAGATTTCTTCTGGTTATAGTATTAACAGTACTAGGTGAGTAGACAGTGTTGTTTAATGAAAATGAACTAACAATAGGGAAACGATCACTAATTGAGTTATACATAATACCGCTTGTTAAATAATAATCAAAATTGTTGGTCCTGATGTGATCAATTATTGTTGCCGAGTTTCTAGTTACACGTGTAGGTTTATTTATTGAGGAGAAATAGCAGTAACTGTGAAATAAATTAACCAAGTTTTGAGAACTTTTTTCACCATGATTTAGAATATTAATGTTGAAGTCACCCATGATGTAAACTGGTAATTTAGACCTGGATACAATACTAATAATATCAGTCATAGATGCAAGAAAGTCATCTGTACTAGAATTCGGTGGTCTATAGATCATACCAACGATAAACTTGTTAGGTTGTATAGTTTCTAAAAATAATGATTCCAGATGTTGGAGTTGAAGAGAGGCATTACAAATTTGGCGAACTTGAAATGTTTTCTTGATATAACTGGCAACACCACCACCGTGCGTATTCTTATTATTAAAATAATTATTATAACCATCAATGGAATAAATTTCACACAATGCATCACTAAGGCGAGTTTCGCAGAAGCCTAACACATCATACACACAGTTACTAGTGTTGATACGCTGATCCAAGCAACTTTCCAGGTGAAGAGGAACGCTGCTGATGTTGAGGGCAAACAAATTAAGAGAGTCAGGAGAACTAATAATATTGTCACTGAACAAGTAATTGCTGGTAGGTTCACTAATATTATATTGAATGGAGAGATTATCTGAAGCACGGTCACCATCAAGATATAAAAAAGGCTTGTAGGTCATTTTATCTAAAACATGTAGTGGAAAATTGTGAAGGACATTGTCATTTAAGAGACTAGCAAGAGCAAAGTTATTTAAGTTGTGGAGAGGAAATACCTCTTGTTCCATTAACAATGGATGATATTTACTGGACACGTCAGTAGAACAGAGCTACTGTATAGATACCTGTTGATCTACTTCTTGTGCTTACTTCTGAGGTTTTTCTGTAGTTGAAGTGCGTGTGGCGTCGAGTCCCGTGGAGTCGAAGCCTTCTTGCCCACACCAGACGCCCCAACACCAGCAGGACGCGTTTTGTCAGTGCCAGCACGAGCGCCCTCACGGCCCGCCTCCCCAGTAGCACCAGGAAGTGGAGCCATGTCACCAGCCGGCTGAGCACCAAGGCCCACTGCGGCAAGTGCAGTGAGGTCCACGGCAGCAGCAGCAGGTGAAGATCCACCACCACCACGTCCACCAGCCCCGGACAGCTCACGACTGGTTGTTCGGGCAGGGTTACTACCAAGGGTCAGGTCAGCAGCACCACTAGATGTCGCTCCGCCGACTGAAGCTTCACCCCAGGGTCGATCCTCTTGTCAATGATGATGAGTTTGGTGTGCTTGAAGAAGGCTATCTTTCCTTCAGATCTTGCTTGTTTGAAGGCTGGCATTTGACTTCTCTTCACCTCCTGTGAGGCAGGACAGAGATCTTCATTGATGAACACGCCCGAGCCTTTCAATTTCCTTTGTATTACGCATCACTGCTTCACGGTCTTGGAATCTTTCAAATCGGGCAATTATTGTTCGTGAGTACGGCCAACCAACAGTGCCGACCCTGTGCGCTCGTTCTAGGTCCATGGGTGGAAGTTCCAACTTGTTTTGCAAGAGGGATGACACGAGGGCATCAGTCTGTTCCCATGATTCACCGGCTGTTTCGTAAAGGCCGGTGATGCGCAAATTATTACGACGGCTGTAGTCGTCTTGATAGTTGAGACGCTGAACAAGCTCCTTTGCACATCCCTTGAGATCATTGACTGTTGTTTCTTTATCAGAGTTTGACTTGCGTACCGCTTTCAGATCTTCTTTAAGTCGAGTACCTCAGCTTGAGTAAACTCTAAACTTCTTGTTAGCTCTTGTATCCTTGACTCCAAACTACTTACTCGTGCCTTAAACTGCTCCACAACAATATCCAGAGCGCTCCGAAAGGCTTGGTTCTGTGAGTCCAGTAGCAGCTTTATTGCAGAGGAATCCATGGTTGTAGAGTGGCAAAAGTATATCTCACTGGTGCCACTAAGTCCAGGAGTGTGTTGGACAGAATGCTAGAAACTGGCAAAGTCTGCAATCACTTGAAAGGCACTGTAGGTCAGGGAAGGAGCTGCTAGGGAGAGACGTCCGTTCGCTGAGAGAGAGAGAGAGAGAGAGAGAGAGAGAGAGAGAGAGAGAGAGAGAGAGAGAGAGAGAGAGAGAGAGAGAGAGAGAGAGAGAGATATGCAGAGCTAACTACAATATTTGAAGGGTAACTTTTTACAGGGACAAATGAGAAAACAGAAAAGAAATAATGAATAGAGGGACAAAAAGGCGTAGGTAAAAGCAAAAGAAAGAAGGAATATAAAGGACCAAAGATGCAGACCAACAACCCCCCAAAAAAGAAACGAATTAAAATAGTAAGAAGAAACAACGCAAGAAAGGACAAAACGAAGACGAAGAATAGATGAACAAACTGACCAAGAGCAGAACAACCAGCATTCCAACCACACGAACACAAGACACTGGTGGCAACACGACCCCCAATCTAGAGTCCAGGTTGATAGATTGTCTTCAGGACGGCATGTGCGTAGTCTTAGACACTCGACGATGACTGAAAATTTGTCTGTGGCGGCGGAGGGACGCGGTCTATCGCATGTCTCCTCCTATTGTCTTGTACCTTTCTGCTACTACTACTACTGCTGCTACTACTACTGCTACTATTACTGCTACTACTACTACAACTTCTCCCAGTACTACCACTACTACTACTACTACTACCACTACTACCACCACTAATAATAATAATAATAATAATAATAATAATAATAATAATAATAATAATAATAATAATAATAATAATAATAATAACAATAATAATAATAACAATGATTAAAATAATACCCGCGATAATAATATTTTATGTGATCATAAAATAGAAACTAACCAATTTTACGAAAGGAAATCATTCTTATAACACGCGAGAGGTCATTCAATTCATTCAAATCAATGAGATAGGCAACAGACGTCTGGATGGCAGCACGCGAGTACCGAAGATTTGCTTTAGACACGATGACTTAACTAAACTATTCATGTTCTGCAACCATCCGTTCCATGCCTTTAAACTAATAAGTTGTTTATGACCTGAAAAATCTATCTATTCTTTGTGTTGTTGCTGGAAGGAAAAAAATCCACCTTTTTTCTCATATACGTTTAGTTAAAAAAATATTCTCTACCCGAACTTAAGAGGAAAATGCAAACGCTCAAGAGGACGCTGACCGCAGGGAGAAGGAAGAGGAAGAGGAAGAGGAAGAGGAGGTTGAAAAGGAAAGTGATGGGACTATTGTGCTCACCTCCTCCTCCTCCTTCTCCTCCTCCTCTTCCTCCTCTTCCTCCTTCCACCTACCTCCGCCTCCTCCACCTCCACTTCCTCCTCTTCCATCATCCTCAGCATCATAATTATCCTCATCATCTTCTGCTTCCTCTTTATCTTCATTATAATCACCACCACCATCACCACCATCATTATTCTTCCTTGTGTGTGTGTTTTTGTTTTGTGGTTCAGTTCTGGTCAACTTACTACAGAATGAGTATCATATTGTTAGAATCGGTACAGAGAAGGATGACTAAGATAATTCACGGGTTAAGAAACTTGCCATACGAAGAAAGACTCAAACTGTTAAACTTACATTCTCTAGAAAGGCGGACAGTGCCAGGATGACTTGATAGAGGTTTATAAATGAAAGAAAGGCTTCAATAAGGGGGATATTAATAAGGTTTCGATGGTAAGAGAACCGAGTAGGACACGAAGTAATGGTTTTAAACTGGATAAATTTAGATTCAACAGGGACATGGGCAAAATTTGGTTTTCTAATAGAGTGGTGGATGAGTGGAACAGGCTGGGCAGTCATGAGGTGAGTGTCAGTACGATAGTCACATTCAAAAATAGCTTAGATAAATTCATGGACAGTGATATTAGGTGGGGTAAGATTCACAGGAGCTTAGGTTCACAGGAGCTACCTTGTACAGGCCTACCAGCCTCTTGCAGACTCCTTCCGTTCTTTTTATGTTCTTATGTTATCTGCCACCTCCCCGCCCAGTCATACACTCTGTCTAGTTCATCCTGGATCTGAGCCGCTCCATTCAGCGCCTTCACCCGAAACTCGAAACTGGATCATGATGACTCAACAGAACCGAGTGATCTGTTGTGATCTTGCAGGGGAGGTGCTATGATAACAACAACAACAACAACAACAACAACAACAGAATATCTAGATTGATAAGAAAGACAAGAAATGATAAGAAATGCTAAGAAACATGGTGCTAAGGCGGCCGTCACGGGTCACAGGCATGTCTGTGGCTCGCTTACTGAGCCTCAGCGGCCTCGCGCCTCCGCCACTCGGCGATCTCGTCGCGTATGTCGCGGTGGCACCGCAGCACAGCGTCCCTGTCGCCCTTGATGTGCAGGGTTCGCCTGACCCGCACGATGCTGACGCCGTGGCTCCGCCGCAGGTCCTCCAGCTGGCGGTCACCGGGTCCTGCGAGGCGGGAGATGAATCTCTGCGCCACGGTGAGGCTGCGGTAGGCGAGGGAAGCTGTGGCGGGGGCGGCAGGGACGGTCACTGGTGAATGGACTTCGCCCCGAGAGGCTTCTCTGTGCAGTGGTGCCTCCTCTTCTGCGGCACCGACGTCAAAGGCTTCCTCCTCTCTTGTGGCACCGACATCAGTGGCTTTTTCCTCCTCTGCGGCAGGAACATCAGAGGCTTCTTCCTTTTCTACGGCGGTAACATCAGAGGCTTCTTCCTCTTCAGCGGCACCGACATCAGAGGTTTCTTCCTCCTCTGCGGCGGTAACATCAGAGGCTTCTTCCTCTTCAGCGGCACCGACATCAGAGGTTTCTTCCTCCTCTGCGGCGGTAACATCAGAGGCTTCTTCCTCTTCAGCGGCAGGAACATCAGAGGTTTCTTCTTCCTCTACGGCGGTAACATCAGAGGCTTTCTCCTCTCCTTCGGCACTGACATCAGAGGCATCATCCTCTGCGGCACCGACATCAGAGGCTTCTTCATCCTCTGCGGCAGGAACATCAGAGGCTTCTTTCTCTTTTGCGTCACCAGCATCAGAGGCTTCTTCTTCTTCCTCTTTCGCGGCAGAAACATTTGAGGCTTCCTCCTCTTCTGTTGCATCGACATCAGAGGCTTCCACAACCTCGTGCGCCGCCTCGCCAAAGTCTTTATCTTTCACCGTAAGCACCCTTTCCGGGAGATCCTTCCGTTCATTGTAGGTGTCATCGTCATTGTAAGTGTCATCGTCATTGTAAGTGTCATCGTCATGATCGTCCACCGCAAACACCTTTTCTAGGTAAACTTTCCATTCGTTGTAGGTGTCTTCATCATTGTAGGTGTCATCGTCATTGTAAGTGTCATCGTCATTGTAAGTGTCATCGTCATGATCTTCCACCGCAAACACCTTTTCTAGGTAAACTTTCCATTCGTTGTAGGTGTCTTCATTGTAGGTGTCATCGTCATTGTAAGTGTCATCGTCATGATCTTCCACCGCAAACACCTTTTCTAGGTAAACTTTCCATTCGTTGTAGGTGTCTTCATCATTGGCGGTGTTTCCTTCAGTATACATGGCCTTCTTTCCCTTGTCGGGTTTCTGTTCCAGTGGCCATGTTGTGGGAAGGGCCTGGAACTGCTGACTGGCTTGCTGGAGGCCGACTTTGTCTTCATAGATGTACAAGCAGAAGCTGCCAGGTCGCCTCCGTCCAGCAGCGCCTCCAGGAACTCCTCCAGGCTAACGCGGGCCTTGCGAGTTGCACCGCGGCGGTACGCCACACAGATCTTGATCTGCGTGGCTTCGGCGTCTGGTTTCCCGCTGCACCTGAAGAGGTACTCCAGGTCCAGCGGGGCAGTGACGGAGGTGGG